>NC_134485.1:151584287-151751741 GCF_040206685.1 Ascaphus truei | reverse complement strand
GGGCAAACGGAGTGGTGGTGGGAGGGGCAAACGGAGTGGTGGGGGGGGGAAACAGTAGTGGTGGGGGGGCAATAGGAGTGGTGGTGGGGGCAAACGGAGTGGTGGTGGGGGGGGGCAAACGGAGTGGTGGTGGGGGGGGCAAACAGAGTGGTGGTGTGGTGGGGGGCAAACGGAGTGGTGGTGGTGGTGGGGCAAACGGAGTGGTGGTGGGGGGGGCAAACGGAGTGGTGGTGGGGGGGGTGCAAATGGAGTGGTGGGGGGGCAAACAGTAGTGGTGGGGGTGGGCAAATGGAGTGGTGGTGGGGGGGGGCAAATGGAGTGGTGGTGGTGGGGGGTGCAAACGGAGTGGTGGTGGTGGGGGGGGCAAACGGAGTGGTGGTGGTGGGGGGCAAACGGAGTGGTGGTGGTGGTGGGGGGGGAGCAAACAGAGTGGTGGTGGTGGGGGCGGGCAAACGGAGTGGTGGTGGGGGGGGCAAAAAGAGTGGTGGTGGTGGGGGGGGCAAAAAGAGTGGTGGTGGTGGGGGGGTGCAAACGGAGTGGTGGTGTTGGGGGGGCAAACGGAGTGGTGGTGGTGGGGGGGCAAACGGAGTGGTGGTGGTGGGGGGGGGCAAATGGAGTGGTGGTGGGGGGGGGCAAATGGAGTGGTGGTGGTGGGGGGGGGGCAAAAGGAGTGGTGGTGTGGGCAAAAGGAGTGGTGGTGGTGGGGGGGGGGGCAAACAGAGTGGTGGTGGTGGGGGGGGCAAAAGGAGTGGTGGTGTGGGCAAACGGAGTGGTGGTGTGGGCAAACGGAGTGGTGGTGGGGGCAAACGGAGTGGTGGTGGGGGCAAACGGAGTGGTGGTGGGGGGGCAAATGGAGTGGTGGTGGGGGGCAAATGGAGTGGTGGTGGGGGGGCAAACGGGGTGGTGGGGGGGGCAAACGGGGTGGTGGGGGGGGCAAACGGGGTGGTGGGGGGCAAACGGAGTGGTGGTGGGTGGGGCAAACGGAGTGGTAGTGGGGGGCAAACGGAGTGGTGGTGGGGGGGCAAATGGAGTGGTGGTGGTGGTGGTAGTGGTGGTGGGGGCAAACGGAGTGGTGTTGGGGGGGCAAACGGAGTGGTGTTGGGGGGGGAAACGGGTGGTGGGGGGGCAAACGGGGTGGTGGGGGGGCAAACGGGGTGGGGGGGGGCAAACGGAGTGGTGGTGGGGGCAAACAGAGTGGTGGGGTGTGCAAACGGAGTGGTGGTGGGGGGCAAACGGAGTGGTGGTGGGGGGGGCAAACGGAATGGTGGTGGGGGGGCAAACGGAATGGTAGGGGGCGCAAACGGAGTGGTGGGGGGGGCAAATGGAGTGGTGGGGGGGGCAGACGGAGTGGTGGGGGGTCAAACGGAGTGGTGGTGGGGGGCAAACAGAGTGGTGGTGTGGGGCAAACGGAGTGGTGGTGGGGGGCAAACGGAGTGGTGGGGGGGCAAACGGAGTGATGGGGGGCAAACGGAGTGGTGGTGGGGGAAAAACGGAGTGGTGGTGGGGGCAAACAGAGTGGTGGTGGGGGGGCAAACGGAGTGGTGGGGGGGGCAAACGGAGTGGTGGGGGGGCAAACGAAGTTGTGGTGGTGGGGGGAAAACAGAGTGGTGGTGGTTGTGGGGAGCAAACGGAGTGGTGGTGGGGGGGGGGCAAACGGTGTGGTGGACGGTGGGGCAAACGGAGTGGTGGTGGGGGGGGCAAACGGAGTGGTGGTAGGGGGGCAAATGGAGTGGTGGGGGGGGCAAACGGAGTGGTGGTGGGGGGCAAATGGAGTGGTGGTGGGGGGGCAAATGGAGTGGTGGGGGGGCAAACGAAGTGGTGGTGGTGGGGGGAAAACAGAGTGGTGGTGGTTGTGGGGAGCAAACGGAGTGGTGGTGGGGGGGGGCAAACGGAGTGGTGGACGGTGGGGCAAACGGAGTGGTGGTGGGGGGGCAAATGGAGTGGTGGGGGGGCAAACGAAGTGGTGGTGGGGGGGGCAAACGGAGTGGTGGTGGGGGGGGGCAAATGGAGTGGTGGACGGTGGGGCAAACGGAGTGGTGGGGGGGGGGGGCAAACGGAGTGGTGGACGGTGGGGCAAACGGAGTGGTGGTGGGGGGGCAAATGGAGTGGTGGGGGGGAGGCAAACGGAGTGGTGGTGGGGGGGGCAAATGGAGTGGTGGTGGGGTGGCAAATGGAGTGGTGGGGGGGCAAATGGTGTGGTGGTGGGGGGGCAAACGGAGTGGTGGTGGTGGGGGGCAAACGGAGTGGTGGTGGGGGCAAACGGGGTGGTGGGGGGGGGGCAAACGGGGTGGTGGGGGGGGGGCAAACGGGGTGGTGGGGGGCAAACGGAGTGGTGGTGGGTGGGGCAAACGGAGTGGTAGTGGGGGGGCAAACGGAGTGGTGGTGGGGGGGCAAATGGAGTGGTGGTGGTGGTGGTAGTGGTGGTGGGGGCAAACGGAGTGGTGTTGGGGGGGGCAAACGGAGTGGTGTTGGGGGGGGAAACGGGTGGTGGGGGGGCAAACGGGTTGGTGGGGGGGGCAAACGGGGTGGGGGGGGGGCAAACGGAGTGGTGGTGGGGGCAAACAGAGTGGTGGGGTGTGCAAACGGAGTGGTGGTGGGGGGCAAACGGAGTGGTGGTGGGGGGGCAAACGGAATGGTGGTGGGGGGGCAAACGGAATGGTAGGGGGCGCAAACGGAGTGGTGGGGTGGGCAAACGGAGTGGTGGGGGGGGCAGACGGAGTGGTGGGGGGTCAAACGGAGTGGTGGTGGGGGGCAAACAGAGTGGTGGTGTGGGGCAAACGGAGTGGTGGTGGGAAGCAAACGGAGTGGTGGGGGGGCAAACGGAGTGATGGGGGGCAAACGGAGTGGTGGTGGGGGAAAAACGGAGTGGTGGTGGGGGCAAACAGAGTGGTGGTGGGGGGGCAAACGGAGTGGTGGGGGGGGCAAACGGAGTGGTGGGGGGGGCAAACGGAGTGGTGGGGGGGCAAACGAAGTTGTGGTGGTGGGGGGAAAACAGAGTGGTGGTGGTTGTTGGGAGCAAACGGAGTGGTGGTGGGGGGGGGGGCAAACGGTGTGGTGGACGGTGGGGCAAACGGAGTGGTGGTGGGGGGGGCAAACGGAGTGGTGGTGGGGGGGCAAATGGAGTGGTGGGGGGGGCAAACGGAGTGGTGGTGGGGGGGCAAATGGAGTGGTGGTGGGGGGGCAAATGGAGTGGTGGGGGGGCAAACGAAGTGGTGGTGGTGGGGGGAAAACAGAGTGGTGGTGGTTGTGGGGAGCAAACGGAGTGGTGGTGGGGGGGGGCAAACGGAGTGGTGGACGGTGGGGCAAACGGAGTGGTGGTGGGGGGGCAAATGGAGTGGTGGGGGGGCAAACGAAGTGGTGGTGGGGGGGGCAAACGGAGTGGTGGTGGGGGGGGGCAAATGGAGTGGTGGACGGTGGGGCAAACGGAGTGGTGGTGGGGGGGGGCAAACGGAGTGGTGGACGGTGGGGCAAACGGAGTGGTGGTGGGGGGGCAAATGGAGTGGTGGGGGGGAGGCAAACGGAGTGGTGGTGGGGGGGGCAAATGGAGTGGTGGTGGGGTGGCAAATGGAGTGGTGGGGGGGCAAATGGTGTGGTGGTGGGGGGGCAAACGGAGTGGTGGTGGTGGGGGGCAAACGGAGTGGTGGTGGGGGCAAATGGAGTGGTGGTGGGGGGGCAAATGGAGTGGTGGTTGTGGGGGGCAAACGGGGGGGGGGGGGTGGGGGGCAAACGGAGTGGTGGTGAGGGGGCACACGCAGTGGTGGTGGGGGGGGGGAAACGGAGTGGTGGGGGGGGGGCAAACGGAATGGTGATGGGGGGGGCAAACGGAGTGGTGGAGGTGGGGGAGGCAAACGGAGTGGTGGTGGAGGGGGCAAAGGAGTGGTGGTGGGGGGGGGCAAACGGAGTGGTGGTGGGGGGGGCAAACGGAGTGGTGGGGGGGGGCAAACGGAGTGGTGGTGGGGGGGGGGGCAAATGGAGTGGTGGTGTGGTGGGGGGCAAACGGAGTGGTGGGGGGGGGGCAAACGGAGTGGTGGTGGGATGGCAAACGGAGTGGTGGGGGGGGGGTGCAAATGGAGTGGTGGGGGGCAAACAGTGGTGGTGGGGGTGAGCAAATGGAGTGGTGGTGGGGGGGGCAAACGGAGTGGTGGTGGTGGGGGGTGCAAACGGAGTGGTGGTGGTGGGGGGGCAAACAGAGTGGTGGTGGTGGGGGGGGAGCAAACAGAGTGGTGGTGGTGATGGGGGGCAAACGGAGTGGTGGTGGTGGGGGGGGCAAAAAGAGTGGTGGTGGGGGGGCAAACAGAGTGGTGGTGGCGGGGGGGTGCAAACGGAGTGGTGGTGGTGGGGGGGCAAATGGAGTAGTGGTGGTGGGGGGGGGCAAACGGAGTGGTGGTGGTGGGGGGGGGCAAATGGAGTGGTGGTGGTGGGGGGGGCAAAAGGAGTGGTGGTGTGGGCAAACGGAGTGGTGGTGGGGGGGGGGCAAACGGAGTGGTGGTGGTGGGGGGGGCAAACGGAGTGGTGGTGTGGGCAAACGGAGTGGTGGTGTGGGCAAACGGAGTGGTGGTGTGGGCAAACGGAGTGGTGGTGGGGGCAAACGGAGTGGTGGTGGGGGCAAACGGAGTGGTGGTGGGGGGGCAAACGGAGTGGTGATGGGTGGCAAATGGAGTGGTGGTGGGGGGGCAAACGGAGTGGTGGTGGGGGCAAACAGAGTGGTGGTGGGGGGGGCAAACGGAGTGGTGGTGGGGGGGGGCAAACGGACTGGTGGTGGGGGGGGCAAACTGAGTGGTAGTGGGGGGGCAAACGGAGTGGTGGGGGGGGGCAAACAGAGTGGTGGTGGGGGGGCAAACAGAGTGGTGGTGGGGGGGCAAACGGAGTGGTGGGGGGGGGCAAAAGGAGTGGTGGTGGTGGTGGTAGTGGTGGTGGGGGCAAACAAAGTGGTGTTGGGGGGGGCAAACGGAATGGTGTTGGGGGGGGGAAACGGGGTGGTGGGGGGGCAAACGGGGTGGTGGGGGGGCAAACGGGGTGGGGGGGGCAAACGGAGTGGTGGTGGGGGCAAACGGAGTGGTGGGGGGTGCAAACGGAGTGGTGGTGGGGGGCAAACGGAGTGGTGGTGGGGGGGGCAAACGGAATGGTGGTGGGGGGGCAAACGGAGTGGTGGTGGGGGGCAAATGGAGTGGTGGTGGGGGGGGCAAACGGAATGGTGGTGGGGGGGCAAACGGAGTGGTAGGGGGAGCAAACGGAGTGGTGGGGGGTGCAAACGGAGTGGTGGTGGGGGGCAAACGGAGTGGTGGTGGGGGGGGCAAACGGAATGGTGGTGGGGGGGCAAACGGAGTGGTGGTGGGGGGCAAATGGAGTGGTGGTGGGGGGGGCAAACGGAATGGTGGTGGGGGGGCAAATGGAGTGGTAGGGGGCGCAAACGGAGTGGTGGGGGGGCAGACGGAGTGATGGGGGGTCAACGGAGTGGTGGTGGGGGGCAAACAGAGTGGTGGTGGGGGGGCAAACGGAGTGGTGGTGGGGGGCAAACGGAGTGGTGGTGGGGGGGCAAACGGATGGTGGTGGGGGGGCAAACAGAGTGGTGGTGGGGGGCAAACGGAGTGGTGGTGGGGGGCAAATGGAGTGGTGGTGGTGGGGGGGCAAACGGAGTGGTGGTGGGGGCAAACAGAGTGGTGGTGGGGGGGCAGACGGAGTGGTGGGGGGTCAACGGAGTGGTGGTGGGGGGCAAACAGAGTGGTGGTGGGGGGCAAACGGAGTGGTGGTGGGGGGCAAATGGAGTGGTGGGGGGGCAAACGGAGTGATGGGGGGAAAACGGAGTGGTGGTGGGGGGCAAACAGAGTGGTGGTGGGGGGCAAACAGAGTGGTGGTGGGGGGCAAACAGAGTGGTGGTGGGGGGCAAACGGAGTGGTGGTGGTGGGGGGCAAACGGAGTGGTGGTGGTGGGGGGCAAACGGAGTGGTGGTGGGGGGCAAACGGAGTGGTGGTGGGGGGGCAAACGGAGTGGTGGTGGGGGGGCAAACGGATGGTGGTGGGGGGGCAAACGGATGGTGGTGGGGGGCAAACGGAGTGGTGGTGGGGGGCAAATGGAGTGGTGGTGGGGGGCAAACGGAGTGGTGGTGGGGGCAAACAGAGTGGTGGTGGTGGGGGCAAACAGAGTGGTGGTGGGGGGGGCAAACGGAGTGGTGGTGGGGGGGCAAACGGACTGGTGGTGGGGGGGGCAAACTGAGTGGTAGTGGGGGGGCAAACGGAGTGGCGGGGGGGGGCAAACAGAGTGGTGGTGGGGGGGCAAATGGAGTGGTGGTGGGGGGCAAACGGAGTGGTGGGGGGGGGGCAAACGGAGTGGTGGTGGTGGTGGTAGTGGTGGTGGGGGCAAACGGAGTGGTGTTGGGGGGGGCAAACGGAATGGTGTTGGGGGGGGGAAACGGGGTGGTGGGGGGGCAAACGGGGTGGTGGGGGGGCAAACAGAGTGGTGGTGGGGGCAAACAGAGTGGTGGGGGGTGCAAACGGAGTGGTGGTGGGGGGCAAACGGAGTGGTGGTGGGGGGGGCAAACGGAATGGTGGTGGGGGGGCAAACGGAGTGGTGGTGGGGGGCAAATGGAGTGGTGGTGGGGGGGGCAAACGGAATGGTGGTGGGGGGGCAAACGGAGTGGTAGGGGGAGCAAACGGAGTGGTGGGGGGGGCAAACGGAGTGGTGGTGGGGGGGGCAAACGGAGTGGTGGTGGGGGGGGCAAACGGAATGGTGGTGGGGGGGCAAATGGAGTGGTAGGGGGCGCAAACGGAGTGGTGGGGGGGCAGACGGAGTGGTGGGGGGTCAACGGAGTGGTGGTGGGGGGCAAACAGAGTGGTGGTGGGGGGCAAACGGAGTGGTGGTGGGGGCAAACGGAGTGGTGGGGGGGCAAACGGAGTGATGGGGGGAAAACGGAGTGGTGGTGGGGGGCAAACAGAGTGGTGGTGGGGGGCAAACGGAGTGGTGGTGGGGGCAAACGGAGTGGTGGGGGGGCAAACGGAGTGATGGGGGGAAAACGGAGTGGTGGTGGGGGGCAAACAGAGTGGTGGTGGGGGGCAAACGGAGTGGTGGTGGTGGGGGGCAAACGGAGTGGTGGTGGTGGGGGGCAAACGGAGTGGTGGTGGTGGGGGGCAAACGGAGTGGTGGTGGTGGGGGGCAAACGGAGTGGTGGTGGTGGGGGGCAAACGGAGTGGTGGTGGTGGGGGGCAAACGGAGTGGTGGTGGTGGGGGGCAAACGGAGTGGTGGTGGTGGGGGGCAAACGGAGTGGTGGTGGGGGGGCAAACAGAGTGGTGGTGGGGGGGCAAACAGAGTGGTGGTGGGGGGGCAAACAGAGTGGTGGTGGGGGGCAAACAGAGTGGTGGTGGGGGGCAAACAGAGTGGTGGTGGGGGGCAAACGGAGTGGTGGTGGGGGGCAAATGGAGTGGTGGTGGGGGGGCAAACGGAGTGGTGGTGGGGGGGCAAACGGAGTGGTGGTGGGGGGGCAAACGGTGTGGTGGTGGGGGGGCAAACGGAGTTGTTGGGGGGGCAAACGGAGTGGTTGAGGGGGACAAACGGAGTGGTGGTGGTGGGGGGCTAAACGGAGTGGTGGTGGTGGTGGGGGGCAAACGGGGTGGGGGGGCAAACGGGTTAGTGGGGAGGGGGCAAACGGGGTGGTTGGGTAGGCAATCGGGGTGGTGGGGGGGGCAAACGGGGTGGTGGGGGGGGGGCAAATGTGGTGGTGGTGGTGGGGGGTGCAAATGGATAGAAGTCAATGGAGATTTCAAGGTTTTTGGCCCTATACCGAGGAAGACCAGCGGGTGGAGCGCGAGAGAACGAGTGAAATGAGTGAAATGAATGACACAATGCATTTCAATGGGAATACCTCGAGTCCGCTCTCTAAGAACTGAGTTGGATGCCTGCCAAACCGCAGTATCCGAAAATAGCTACAATCTCCAAGAAAGAGCTTTGATCGCTAAAGTGCCGTGGGAACTCGGTCACGGCCAAGTTCAAACATATTAAAATCATAACTGTGGTTCTGGGACAGCTAGCGGTCCAATTCTTCTTGCCCCTAGCTCATGGGAAGCCCCTTACTCGACCCCAACCGGGTCCGACGGGCAATGGCCGCGAGAAAGGGTCGCGCCCGCCACCATTGACCACAATGGCGGAGAAAAGCCGCTAGGTTTTAAAACGCGAAGTGCAAAAGTGCATAAATCTGAAACCATTATCTCCGGTTCGGTGAGGACTAGAGGACTGGGATTTGGTCACCATGCAGTCACAGCTTCGGCATTACTGCATGGCAATTTCCAGCCCTCTCCGATCAACCGAACGGAGTATGGTTGACTGTTTAAATTGTGTTTCTGCCATTGACTCCAATGGCGGAGAAATGCAATCTGTGAAACATGTGGTTTTAAAATCCAATATTGTATCTCCGGTTCGGTGGGTCTCAGTGAGCTGCAAATTGGCCACCATGGAGAGTCCCCTCCGGCATGAGGACTTTGCAAGTTTTAGCCTGCTCGGCCCAACCGAACGGAATATTTTTATGTATATAAAATATTGTAAGTTCACTATATTTTACTGTATGCCTACAGTAAAGCCCGCGAAAGTTACTGGCCCACAAGGTATGTTAATGGCCAGGGGGCGACAGTGTGTCTACAGAATGCCCACTGATCAAAGGCTCCCCCACCCTGATTAAATATTCTAGGGCGGAGAAGAGCAGGACGTGGGTACTTGTATTACGTGTCGTTCTTCACACCTCTGGGCGGAGTTTCCCGGGCCAGAATCCCAAATGGCAGACTTACAGACGCCAACCTTTTAGTGTGGGGTTCAGGAAATGGGACTCTGACTAGAGGATTGTGCGCATGTGCCAGCTACCTGGGGTCAGGTAACAGATTGCTTCCCACGTTAGCTGGCAAATGGTAATTGGACCCAGGTAATTGTTCTCCAATGCCTGAGTCCCAATGTTAGGGATAGAGCCCAAATCACATATAAACGATTGTAAGCTCTATGCCCAGTTTTCTTCGTGATTTTACCTCAATGACACCTGATGATACACAATGCAAAAACCCCGGCGCTAATGATAACAGTTACCCCAGTCCAATGAAATGTCCATATAGCTTTGAAAGTTCTCTTGGTAATTCAAACGCAAATGAAGTGGTGAATCTGCTGCTGGCTGGCACCTCAATGATCCTCCTACAGATGAATAGATAAGGGAAAAGAGACCATTGCGCAGCAACAAGCACCAGGTTTCAGTTCTATGGACTTAAATGTAATCAACCTACAAGAATAATGCTGTTATGTTCAGTTGAGAGAATATGTGCTTTAACCAACGTTTTCTCCTAGACCTCACGAATCCCACGTGCTGTCAATCTTTGGTCAGCCCCATCTCCTGGTAAGTTGATTACTTTTAAGTCCATAGAACTGAAAACTGGTGCTTGTTGCTGCGCAATGGTCTCTTTTCTCTTATCTATTCATCTGTAGGAGGATCATTAAGGTGCCAGCCAGCAGCAGATTCACCGCTTCATTTGCGTTCGAATTACCAAGAGAACTTTCAAAGCTATATGGACATTTCATTGGACTGGGGTAACTGTTGTTATCATTAGCGCCGGGGGTTTTGCATTGTGTATCATTGTTGTCTGTATACAAATTTGTGAGTAGTTTGTTAGGTAGGAACCCCACGGCAGCTATACCAATCACACACGGAGTTTTTGGTTACGTTCATCACATATCACATATAATTTTATTTGTATTTATCACATTTAATGGTCATAGCGCTGAGCTATAGGGTATTAGTTAGCCACATTAATTCTCAATGATACCTGATGCCTGATGAACTGCTAACCTGAATCCTGGTTATTTCATTGTCCCCTTCCTAAGTAAGTGTATATATTCCGTTTGTTATTTGTCCAACATTGTGTGTCCACCTGTCTTATAAGGAATAAAATCTCTTTATTATATCACAGTCGTATTCAATTCAACCCAGTTTATTTGGTGTATATTATAACCTTGTGACTACCGTGACAGTGTATACTCGGGACAAAGCGTCGGCATTTCCATGCTTGGAGCCTGGCCTGTGTTCAACTGTGAACTGGAACCCCTGGAGACTCAAGAACCAGCGGGTTACACGAGCATTCTTTTCCTTATTTTGCTGCATGTACTTTAAAGGTGCAGGGTAAGATATTGGGGTAAATTTTCTCCCTAACAAATAATATTTTAGAGTCTCCAATGCCCATACAACAACTCAAAGGGGGAGTAACCTGTAGAGTCCTGAGGAACTTCTCTTACGGCAAACAATAGATACGGTAAGAGAAAGTCCCAGTTTTTACCATCTCGGTCTATGGCCTTCCACAACATATATTTGAGTCTTGTTAAACCGCTCCACTAGGCCGTCGGTTTGAGGATGATAGACCGAGGTGTGTAAATGTTTAATATTCAACAATCTGCATAGATCTTTCGTAATCCGGGACATAAGAGGGGTTCCTTGGTCCGTTAATATTTCCTTGGGGATCCCCATCCGAGTAAACAACAACATTAATTCTTTGGCTATGCCTTTAGCGGATGTATTCCGGAGGGGAACCGCTTCCGGATATTTTGTGTTATAGTCTACAATGACTAGAATGTGTTGATGGCCCCGTGCTGACTTAGGTAACGGGCCTACGAGATCCATTCCAATACGTTCAAAAGGAACTTCAATAATGGGCAACGGTACTAACGGACTATGGAACAATTTTACTGGTGAGGTCATTTGACACTCTGGACATGTCTCACAATAATGTTCTACCTCTTTGTGTAGACCTGGCCAATAAAATCGCGCCTTTATTCTATCAGTGGTTTTCTTTACCCCTAGGTGTCCCCCCAGGATATGGCTATGGGCCAGGTTCAACACCTGACTTCAAAAGGGCTTTGGCACCAGTAGCTGCTCTAACCTATCGGTGTCTTCTCTTTCTACCCTATACAATAAGTCATTATTGTAAACAAAGTAGGGTGGTGATGGCGTAACATCGGGGTTAACTGGTACCCCATTTATACTCACTACTGTGGCCTTGGCGTTTACTAGCGTCAAATACTCTAATTGGACAGAGGCAAACTTTACGGGAGCAACCAGTAAGTCCTGAAAATCTAATTCTGGGGGGGTCCTCAACCGCAGGTCCTTCACCTGCCATACCCTCTAACAGAGAACCAGGGTCTACTGGATCGGGGACCTCAGACACCAAGGGTACATCCTGGACACAATCAGACTTTCTTTCCCAGAGGTCCCAAAACCACGGAAAATTCTGACCCACTAATACCTCATACATTAGATTCGGCACTACCCCGACCTGATGATGTACTGGGCCAATGGGGTTTTCTATGTACACTCGTGCACTCGTGTAAGTGCGATTATCCCCATGGATACAGGTTTCCTGTAAGGAGATTCCTGGCAGAAACCGAGACTTAACTAGATGTGTAGCGACCAACCTAAATGTACTGCAAGTATCGAGCATTGCACTTACAGGTACCCCCATCTACTTGGACTTCACACATCCTATTCTTCTCTAAATGTCCCTTCTCTATAACAGTTTGCTTAACCGCGGGAACCCCGCCCAAAAAATAACCCACAGAAATGTCACATTGCATTCGTTCAGAGTTTATAGGGCAAGCTGCCGCTACATGTCCAAGTTCATGGCATTTGTAACATTCAATGTACTTCCCAGAACTGGGTCGGGGTGTTGTCTCCAGTCTACTGGAAAGAATGAGACTGGAGTCCTTCCTATAGGATGTGGGACTTCCAACTCCTTTATGTGAGTCTATGAGTCCCTGTGGCCTGTTAGGCCGTGGAACAGTCTTACCGGACCTCCTGACGTGCGGGGATTGGCGACCGGGAACACCATCGGGACTTGGACTCTGGGCCATCTCCTCAGCAGCAAAGTGGCGTTCCACTAAAGCGACAAACTGCTCTGCATTTTGGGGGTCATTCTGGCTGACCCACTTCTGGATGGTGCGAGGAACCGGTCTATGATGACCCTTTCAACAACGACGGCGGCTGTACATTCGTCAGGCTGGAGCCATTTCCGCACAGAGTGGATGAGGTCATAGAGTTGGGAGTGTGGAGCCTTTTCTGCATCGTAACGCCAGGAATGGAACCGCTGGGTCCGAACCGTGACAGTGACCCCTAGCCGTGCTATAATCTCGGCCTTCATGCTTTCATAGTTTTTCGCTTGCTCTGGCTCCAAATCATAATCGGCTTTTTGAGAGTCACTCACCAGGGAGGAAGCAACTATTTCAGCCCACTGCTCAGCTGGCCACTCTTCGCGAACTGCGGTGCGCTCTAAATATGACAGATACCCCTCAACGTCATCGTCCATCGTCATTTTCTGAATGAGGTGTGATTTTACCTGGCGAGTGACCTGTGGGGTCCTGCTAATCTGGGCGGTAATTCTCTCTCCCAACACTCGGAGCTCCTGGTGTAGGCTAAGGTGCGCCTCCTGTTGCTCTTCTTTTAGCGTCTGATGTAGGGACAGCGCTATCTGCTGTACTAACAACGCAGTACTTTCAGTTTGTGACTTTGTCATCTGTTGTAAATTCTCATTATGGGATTTTGACATATGCTGTAAATTCTCATTATGGAATTTTGACATCTGCTGTACCAATGATGCAGTATCCTCTTGGGTCTTTGCCAATTTCTGCAAACTCTGCATTAGGATACCAGCATTTTCTGTTTGTCTGTGCTGAAGCGTGGTCAGAAATTCATCCATTTTCCACTTTCAGTGCCTTGTGGAATGCCCGCATTCTCCATCAACTGTGACGTCTCAGTCCCAGCGTAGGATCTTGTGTCCAGATCAAAGGCAGGAAAACTTAGCGTTTGTGCACAGGAGGGGTTATTTACAAGGTACAAGTCAGGAACAGGATTAACTCATAACATAAAACAGAAACAAAAAACCTAACTCCTTTCAGGAGTTCTGACTAATACAGCTTAGTCCCTAACTAATAGTGGGAGAACTCACCTCTCTCCCCACTTTACACACTGTACCTGCAGCTTTTCATTTGCAGTCTGTCACATGGCTCTCTGTGTATGTGAAAAAAAGAGTTCAGTGTGCACAGTCCCTTTTGATCTTCTCTCCAAATCCAAGCCTTTCCTCCTGCTGCTCCCAGTCTCTGTGATCAGTGAGGCAATACCATAAACATACAAACAAAAAGGGATGCAAGAAGGAAAATACAAGGATTTAATTTAATCACAAAATCATATATTATATATTAAACCATAAAAACATATAAAACTTCCACATATTAAAAAAAAGATCATAATGGATCTACAAGTGAGAGCCCCTACTCCAGACAGGATATGAATACCCACCACTAAACAATGCTTCAGATGGTTAAGAGGCAAATAAAGTCCAGCAGCCAAATTAAAATCCCACCACTAAACAATGCCTCAGATGGTATTGAAGCAAAAAAGTTTCAGCAGCCAAGATTGAAAAAATAGCTACCAGTGTACTGTAAGTGAGTAAATTGGCGGCCTCATGGGGTAACTCCACTAACAGCTTCTGGGTTCCGTCGTCACGTGTCTCCCGTCGCTGCTATGACCTCACCGCTCAACACGTTTCGTGTCGACTGGACACTTCTTCAGGGGTAGACGTGACGACGGAACCCGGAAGCTGTTAGTGGAGTGGAAATCCAATCTGTCCTGCATTCCAAATTCTCTCGAGGCTGCTTACATTATCTCGTTCATTGTAAGGGATTCGGTCCTGAGGAGAGATCGTGGGTTCCAAGTCATCGGATTCATGCGGGCAAGGATGGTCAGGAACTTTCATCTGAACTTTCCAGAAAAGCCTTCATGGAGTCACCTGTAGGTCGCTCCTAGAGGGGGGGTTACTGTGAGGATTCGCCTTTCTGGTGCTTCTGCCCCTTTAATCCTCACTCTCCCATCTGATCTCCATGGCACTCAAAAGTGGCAATCTGGCAGTGGTAATTAAGTGCGGCGCGCAGGTCCTGCGTGGGCTCCGTCGCCCCCTTCTGTTTCTGGGCGCAGGGCGCATTTTCGTTCCTCCAGGTTTGACGCACGGCATGTGTGGGGTGCGCGGTCTCCCCGTCAGTCTGCGGTCTCCGCCTCTCGGTCCCGCCCCCATCCTGACTTCGGTACTACACAGCACGGTTGTGCTCGTTCCACCTCTGTTCCCGTGGGTCCCGCCTCTGGTCTCCGCCACGCACTGACGCGGGTGTTGTGGTGCGCGATGACGGCGCGCGACCAGGTTGCCTACGTGTCGCGCGGGTTACATGCACACTCTAATGCGGTCGCAATTGGCTGTGTAATAGGATGCAGCTGCATGATCCAGCAGCCTATCCAGATCCGCAGTTCTACTTCCTGGTTACCTCCCATTGGTGGGAGGCCCCTTAAATATGCTCTCAGAACTCTCAGTCATTGCCGAGCATAACTCCAGTTTGTGTGACGCTGAACTCACTATCTCGTGCCTGGCTGCCTGAACCTTGCTGCCTGATCCTGCCTTGAACTTACCTTGTGATCCTCTCTTGCGCTGACCTTGGCTTTGGATACGACTACTCTACTCTCTCCTGCACTGACCCTGGCATTGGACCACAATGACGCTGCTCTCCTGCACTGACCCTGGCTTTGGCTCTACGACTACTCTACGCTCTCCAATCCCGACTCCTGCTATGTACCCAACGATCCGCTACTCTATACTCCAAGACCCGGCAAGTACCTCATTTACGCTATCTTCTATTACCCTGATCCGGCCTGCAAGACTATCCTACACTCTAGATGCACCCTCGCGGTTGTGGTCGGCGTTTTGTACCAATCCCTACCTCAGCCCTGCAGTCGCACTTCGTTTGTGGTGAGCTACGCGTTACAGTATGCTCTGCCAAACAAACTTCGACCCCGCTGAGGTAGGAAGAGTCCTGAGCACGCATGCCAACGCCCTGTCAAGTCTTGAAAATAAATTGGAGTCTAATGACCAAAACTTGAGAACCCTCCGATAGGACTTTAGAACCTCATCCTTCCACCTCCAAGGTTCTCGCCCGGATTCCATGCAATCGGCCGCTAGTACTCCTCCCATGCCTGTTTATCTGTCCGAACCCCGACTTCCCACGACCAATCGATATGGGGGAAATCCTCACGAGTGTCGGGGTTTCCTTAACCAGTTTGAGATTAATTCTTCTCGCTTTTCTTCTTCCCATTCCAAAGTAGCCTACATAATTTCTCAATCGTTGATGATGCTCTTGCCTTGGCCTCTCCCATCAGGGAACGAAGATCCAACCTCACCCAAAGCATTGGAGCTTATACCAAGGAGTTCAGCAGGGTGTTCGATACACCAGGTCGAAAGGTATCCGCAGCTTCTGCTCTATTCTTTATTTCTCAGGGTAACCGCTCTGTTGCTCGTTATGCACTCGAGTTTAGGACTATTGCCGCAGAGACGAATTGGAACGGAGAATCTTTACTGCCTTCTGGCAGGGATTGTCTGACACTGTGAAAGATGAACTTGCGACTCATGATCGGCCTACCGACCTGGAGGATCTCATTGCGGTCTGCATCAAGGTGGACCATCGCCTCCAGGAGAGAAGGTCTGAGAGACAAATTCATCGCACGGTTAACCCCAGGATTAACCCCAACCAGGTCGGTCAGTTTGAATTTCCTGTTCCAGATTCTTCTGAACCTATGCAATTGGGAGTCACTTCGCTCTCGCGCACTGAGAAGCAACGCTGCATACTGTAGATGCTTGACTTTGTCTGTATTGTGGGTCCTGGACATTTCGCTTTCTCTTGCCCCAACAAGGTGCGAAACACAACGTTCCCATGAGGCCCAGGAGAGTCTCATTGGGAATGATCTCTCTTTCCCCAATTGCTACTTCTAATCCCACAAAGATCCTTGTACCTATCTCCTTGTCCGGTAAGGGATTCTCTGTCTCTACTTTGGCCTTTCTTGATTCGGGTGCCGGGGGCAACTTTATTGATCAGAGTTTTGCAGAACATCACAAGATTCCTTTAGTGTGCAAGAAGAACCCTATCGCCTTGGAGGCCATTGATGGTAGACCTCTTCAGCCTGCATTCATTTTGTTGGAGACCCTGATTATTCGGTTAACGTCTGTAAATAACCATGTGGAAGATATTTCTTTGAATGCCATTCACACTCCCTCTTTTGCAGTACTCTTGGGCTTACCGTGGTTACAAATTCATAATCCACGAATTGGCTGGTTGGGCAAGGAACCTATTCAGTGGAGTTCATGCTGTGTTCAATATTGTCTTGAAGGTTCAAGTAGCCTTTGTGCAACCACCATATCTGAAGATATAGAAAGGGTACAGCTGCCGGAAGAATACATCGACTTCAAGGATGTCTTCGACAAAGTCAAGTCTGAAATACTTCCTCCACATCATCCCTACGATTGCCCCATCGAATTACTTCCAGGTACAACACCGCCCAGAAGGGCCTCTTATCCCTTGTCTATGCCAGAGACTAAAGTCATAAAAGAATACATCGCTGAGAATCTTCTATGGGGCTTCATCCGCAAATCCACATTTCCCGCTGGGGCCAGGTTTTTCTTCGTTAAGAAAAAGGATAAGACATTGCGGCCATGCATTGTTATCGTGGACTCAACAAAATTACTATTAAAAATCGTTATCGACGAGGCGCATGCGTGACGGTGAGACGAATGGATGCTTAGTCCCTGAGCTCCACTTCCACTGGCGCTAATTATATAAATAACGTCAGCAAAAACGCAAACTTTGCAGCCATTCAAATCTTAAACTGTTCCTGAACATCCAGGGATGGCAACAAGCAAAACTCCAAGCAGAAAAACCCAACCGGTCTCCACATACTTCAAGAGAGGTGAAACAGCACAAGGAGATTAGCCGGAGACCCCAGCACAGCCAGCCATTACAGACCCTGCCATGGATGCCCCAGATACTGAACCAGGAGATATGGAGATAGTGCGGCGCAAAGACCTTAAAGAATTCTGCTCACAAATGAAAAAATTCTTTAAGACTGAGCTATGGGCCATCAGAAAAGATGTGGATGCTTTGGGGGAGCGGACAGATTCGCTGGAATCCAAATCCGATGAAATAACATCTAACCTAACACAGACCCAGAAATTAGTAGCCACATTAAATGATCAAGTTAGGTCCCTGGAATAAAAAGTGGAGGATGCTGAGAACAGGGATAGGATGTGTAATATCCGATTGAAGGGAGTCCCTGAGTCTGTCGCTGACCCAGAGGATTTCGCTGCTAAGTGGCTGGAGCACCTCTTCCCTGACCGGACTGATAGGGACCTAGTGCTGGACAGATGTCACTGTGCCCTACGTGGGAGACCTCAGGGCGGGGACCCCCCTTGGGACATAGTAATGAGATTTCACCAGTACTGAATAAAGGAGGAAGTGTGCAGGATTGCAAGGGAAGCCAAAATAATGGAATTTGAGCATATAAATGGGCTGTTTTGGCAGCGACTTCGCCCGGAAGCCGGGACTTCTGCAGAGTGTCGGCCCGTCACTCTAGGAAGAGAGCCGACCCCGTGCACCCGAATCGCAAGCGGAAATGACACAGGGTTTGTGGGACCGGCGGATGAGGGAGGGAGAGGCGGACCTCTTAAAATCCCATACCCCGCCATCGGTGAGATATAGACTGTCCCCCCCCTACCCAGATTAATGGCTCATTAAAGTTGTACCTCTGCAGAGGTTTTAGATCCCCCGACAAAATTTTGCTGCTCACACAGATAAAGCGAGCAAGCGGTAAGCGCTATCAACGTCTGGCTTACTAGCCGACAAAACACGGTACATATGCTTAATTCCCCCGGTTATCTCAGTTCAATATTTAGGGTTCACATAAAAGATTTATAGCTATTCCTTTCCTCTTTCCTCCCCCTCCCCCCCTCTCTGTTAGAACAATTGGCTCCTCTTGCTTTATGCCTGCATACTTCTCCCAGTTGTGCCACTCCCTTTTGAAAAGCTACGAGCTGACAGTCTACTGCGAGGCTCGATTACTAGAGAGGCCTGCGTGGCTGTATTCTGTCAATATCTCTGTTCATTGTTAGCAATATGTACAATGTTGAAACTGCTCAATCATTGAAAGTGAACATCAGCTCCGTCCCTCTGCTTCCTGCCTCTCCAATTGCCTTCCACTGCCTCGCCTCCCACCTCTGCACCCCCCTCCCTCTCATCCTCCCTCTCCCCCTCCCTCTCCCCCCCAGAGACTAGAATCACAGAGACTAGATACCTCACCATCACACACTTCATAATTGTCAAGAAATTGTAACATCGAATTGGTGGGGGCTTGATGTTGTCCATATGTCTTGTTCAAAGCTATAAATCGAGACAATATACTGCGAGACTCAATTGTTAGTATTGCCTGTGTAACGGGTATTCCCTCTAGTCTGACCCACTCAATCTCATATTGGCCTCTGTGGTCTATCCAGCCCCCATTACATGGTCGTGTCTGGTGGTGCACCTGTTGGCAACAGGACTCCTGAGTCTCCCGTATGATGGTGTTCGGGAACTGCCAACCTAGATAGGCAGCTGAGGTAGTGTGTGCGAGTCCTACCTATATCACGTGCAGTGCCTCCACCTCATCAGGATCTCTGCGTCTGCAGGGAGATGGTTCTGATGAGGAACTCCTTCTTGGTGGTGACTTCTACTGGAGAGTAACTTCACACTCACACAGTGGGGTTGTCTTTGAACAGGGCATCTTTATTGACGATAGTATGGGCAGACTGCCCCTTGCAGCGGTTAGCTCAGCCACACATCTTGCCGTACTGTCCCTTGAAAAGGTAAGCCCTCCCAATGGAGTGGGATCCCCTCTCCCCGCAGGGAGATCAGCCCTGTGCCAGGTCCCTGGACACAGTGTCGCCTTGTCAGGCTTGATGCTACTTGATGTAGGAACGGGCCACTAGTTACTGCACTAGTGGGCCCTCCATTCACAAGTCTCAACACAGACTTATTCCTTCCTCCAACGCACTAACTTTGGGCAGTTCTGTGCCTTATATACCTCAGGAAACAGGCACATCTCTGATGTCACTAACTGTGGACTCAGAGTATGTAGCCACTCCCATCCATACATAGGACACCTCACCAGGGTTTGAGGGCAAACCTCCATGATTACTGCTGGAACCCCTGTAACTTACCAGGTTTACTGCCAGCAGGAGAGACAACTGCAGACCATTTTACAGCATGGCTACACCTGTTTAGCTGTACTCCATCAATTTCTCTAACCAGTATTATTGAAATGCACAATGTTGAAACTGCTCCGTTCTTAAAAGTGTATATCAGTCCCGTTCCCCTGCTTCCTACCTGACTAGTTGCCTCCCTTTGCCATGCCTTTCGCCTCCCCCCTCCCACCCCTACCCCCTCCCATTTCACCCCTACCACCCTCCCCCTTCCCCCTGCCCTTCCCCCTCCCCCCCCCTTCCTTCACCTCTAGATAAGGAAGCAATATGGAAATCGGAACCCGAGATGTGTATCACAGATACCAGATACCTTACCGCCACAAATTTTATAATAGTCGAGAACATATATCTTTGAATTGCTGGGGTCCTGATATTTGTTGTCCAATTATCTTGCTCAAAGTGAGGACGCTAGGGTCCACCAAGTTGTGCAATCGGTAATATGATGGTTATAAATACCAAGCACAAGTTTTATTGTTCGAACCTCCAGAACGGTGTAAAGTTATGTACATTCAGGGGTTCACGTTTTCCCCGCCCTCGAGAGTTGTCGACACCGGACTCACCCCCCCAAAGGGCCTTCAGCCCAATAGCCAGTTAATAGTTACACCGGTAACTCTCTAAGGCCATATTAAGGCCCAGTCTTACTCTTACTATCACCTGCTGATACTTTCCAGCAGGCTCCTTTCTTCCCTCCCTCCCCCCCCTCTCACTCCACTGTCCTGCCCCACCGCCCTGGTTGGTTGAGAACGGTCTACTTCTAAGAGCGACTCACACAGTGTTGATATCCAAACTACTGTAAGTAAATTTAATCTGGATTCGAAGCAAGTCCTCCCCACTGGGAAAGGAGAGGCTCTAAAATCCCACATTAAAGGCTGTAGAGGGAGAAAGGGGGTGGCCCGGTATTAAAGGGGTTGCACCCCATATGGCCATCCTCTGACCTCACCAGAGAGACAAGGGGTTTACTGGACTGCGGTCCAGGGATGAGGTTTGCACCTTGTTGTACCTTGAAAATGTATGTTCCCCTGTTCCTATGTTTCATTATAAGCAAGTATTTTAATGTTTTAAAGTGCATTTCTGTATCTCCAGTTCTGGAGGTCGCAGAGAGTTCATATTTGGCCAATATGTGGAGTCACTGTAGGCACTAAAAACTGGCAAAGGTCGACCCACTGAGCCCCCCAGAATGGAACTTATTAATATGTGTAGATATTAAAGTGTATATGTATTTTATTTTGGATCTGTTCTGAAAATGCAGATGCCATTTGCTAGGCTAATAAGTCATGAAGGGCAGCGGCTGAGTAGCCTAAGCACGGTGATCAAAAAGTAACTGCCTTGATTGTTACCCAATGTCTAGGGATTAAGTATTAGTCAATCAATAAACTCTACCAGTCTAATTGTTACCTGAGGGCATGGGTTAGTCTTTAGTCTGTGTCTCCACATTAGAGAGGGGATACAGATAATTGTTCACCAATAGGCTGTGTTCAATGTTAAGAATAGGGTTGCACAGGTATATAAACTATGTCAACCCTACAGTTTTTAGTTGTGCTGGATTGCTGGAGTTGTGCTTCTGATTCCATCTTGAATGTCACTGGACTGCTGGAGAATTGCTAGTAGATTCTTCTCCATCCCCCAACCCTAAGTAAGTGTTACCCTCTTGTCTGTTAATTGTACTATATTGCTGTGTTCACCTTATTTAAGGAATAAATTATATTTTATTATATCTTAAGCCTCGTTCAGTTCAATCCAGATATTTGGTGTTCATTATATCTTGTCATAAGCTACCGTGACAAGCTCTATAATTAACTGGTGGCAAGCGGCGGGATTGAACTGGACCTGTGTTACAGTATACTGCGGGATACTGTAACATAGTAGGAACTTGATGGTAATTGCAAGTTCTTGGGACTAAAGATATTGAACACACAGTAGTGCAACAGTTAACACAAGTTGTAACACCACCTCACTGCTGCGACTGAACCATGAGCGAGGCTGAACGCTCATCCAACATGTGGACCCGAGCTCAGCTGAAGGACAAGTGCCGTGAATATGGACTGCCCTATGAGAACCAGGAGGTCGCAGACATGGTTGACGCAATCGGTGACTATGAAGCCCGGCTTGCAGAGCCTCAGGATACGGCTCAGCTTGCCTTTATACAGCCAACAGAAGATCAGTGAAGGAACCCAGTGCCGGGGCGGCGGAATCTCGGGGAGGGAACGAGTGCACCTCCCGGGAGCAGTGCAACAGGAGGGGTATTGGTTGCTGCGGCTACCAGTCCGTTCACCCCTGAAATGTTGGCACTGATTACTGCATGGGGAGACTGAGGGACACCGGAGGAGCGGCTGCAGTTTATCACTATGGCAGTGAACAGACCTGCTTATTGCCCCCCTGTCCAACCCAACTAAGATGAACTCAAGCTGGACCAGCACAGTCTCACCAAGTTCGTGGAAGGCACTGACCAGATTGACAGTTTCTTAAAGAACTTTGAAAAGCAGTGCCGGCGGTACAAAGTGCTTCCCCAGCATAGGGTTGCACGTTTGGACCCCTTACTGTCCGGCTTGGCTAAGCAGACGATGATGGCGCTTCCAGACGAGTATGCTGATGACTATGAACACCTGAAAGAACTGTTATTGTTTCAGTACGGTTTTACCCCTGAAGCCTACCGGGGTAAATTCCGGCAGGAAGAGAGGCAGCCCCAGGAGTCCTATGTTACCTACGTGACCCGCATGGCGTTGTACGGGATACGCTGGGTGGAGGGCTATGAGGCACGGACTTACCAATGCCTGCTGGACCTCATCTTTCAGGAGCAGCTCATGCAGCAGTGCCCGCCGGCGGTGAGGGCTTGGGTGTACGACAAGAAGCCCAAGACTTACCAGGAGGCGGCGAGGCTTGCAGACGACTATGTGGCCAGCCGAGCCCTGATGACCGCCAAACCAGTAGCCAAGGCGGTGGTGGTGGCGGCACCAGTCAGAAAGTCTGGCAATACTCCCCAATGGATTCAGAGGCCGCCTACGGGAAGCAGTCCACCTAAGGCGGGGGAGCTCCGGCACGAGCACCGGTGCTACAACTGCAACCGCCCTGGTCACATCAGACCAGATTGCCCCGAACCCCTGCGTTCCGGCGTACCCCATCAGGGGCAACGCACCCCAGCTGCGAAGCCGGTAGCCCGCGTGCGGGTGGCTTCCACCACAGACTCCGGACCGGTCCTGGAGACAACTCCCAGCGAGACGTCCCATGCAGCACCTGTCCCGGTTTCATCGTTGCCCACAGCCAGGAGCGGAGGACATCTCAGCGCGGACCTGCAGCAGACGGACGGCCGGAGCAGACATCTCACCCCGGTCACAGTCGGTGACCGGCAAGCAGTCGGCTTGCTGGATTCAGGAGCTGCAGTGACCCTGGTCCGACCTGATATGGTCCGGCCAGAGGAATTGATCCCAGGCCCTGGGATACAGATCACTGTGGCCGACGGAGAGCCACGTTTCCTGCAAGTGGCCAGAATCTTTTTGGATTGGGGGGAGGGCCAGGGTGTGCGGGAAGTGGGGGTTTTACCCGGTTTGGATGCCGATGTTCTTCTTGGCAACGATCTGGGACCGATGACCTGCACCTATGACCGAGTGCCCAAGCCCGCTGAAGTGGCGGCGGTTACCCGGAGCCAGACAGCGACAATGGTGGCGGCGCCAGTCCCCCAGCCTTTGGGACCAACGTTAGCGGAGGGCGCAGAGGAGCCCGGGGAGGTAAGCCAGGATCAGTTGCAACCACAGACTGACTTACTGTTTCCCCTCACCCTTCCCCATTCTCCGGACAATGACATGACTGGGGGGTGGCCAGAATTAGGAGCCCAGTTTAGGGAGGCAGTGAAGACAGATCGATGTTAAACAGGTCTATCCCGATCTCTGACATATCAACCCCATCTGCCCTAAGCAGCCCCCCTGCACTAGAATTGAACTCCGGATGTCTGATCCCCAGCCCCCGCACTGTGCCACAAACTTGCCCACTGCCCTAGTCATCTTTTTCAGCAGGCAAACGTAAAGTGTTGCCGCTGCATGCAGATGCGGGCAGCCATCCTTTTTTTTCTTTTCTTTCTTTTGTCTTGCACCTGCCGATTTGGGAGGTGGTGTTCTTAAAGCTACACCGCCTGCATCAGCAGCGGGTGGCTATCTAGTGTTGCCGCTGCCTGCGGTTGCGGGCGGGCTTCCTGGTTTTCTTGCACCTGCCGATTTGGGAGGTGGTGTTTTTAAAGCTACACCACACGTTAGCAGCGGGCGGCCATCTGGCGTACCATGACGCCCTGTCCCGCGTCACAGTGGCCGACCTGCATGCCGATCCGCCCTGTCCTGCGTCACAGTGGCCGGGTGCTGCCACGCCACCACAGGGGACCGACCTGGCCACTGTGATGCCCTGCCTTGCGGCACCATGGCCGAAGGCTGCCGCCCTGCGCGCGGCTCCTGACTACCGCCTGGTGCATCGTGCTACCGTACCCTACACGCCCGTGCCCCTTTCACGCCGGGAACGACCTTAACGCCTGATGCCTGCCTAGCGCGCGATGCTGCGGGGATGCCATGGCCTTGTCCGCTACCATGCGCAGCCGCCGGTCCAACCACGCCTCGTCATGGTTTACCACCTCGGCTTGCCGAAGGCTAAACTGCTCGGCTATCGATGGCATGCTGTACAACTCGTCCTGGTTTACCGCCTCGGCTTGCAGGCGGCTAAACTGCTCGGCTATCGATGCCATTCTGCTGTGGGAGGATCCCCACTGAACTGTGCGTGCCTATGCCCTGAACTACTATTTAACTATGCTGCGATGCGCGCTTGCTAAGACTGTTCCAAATGTAGTGCTAAGCTAGAACAATTACGCGGGCCACCACAGCTGCCACGGATCCAAAAGAGGGGAAAACGAAGATCATAGCTGAAATAAATAGCAAGCGTGCTGCTACTGGGATTTCTCCCCCTGCCTATTCCTCTTTGTGCTGGGTATAGTGGGCTGCGCGATACTACTGCAAAACTATCCAACTTTAAAACGCATTTATGTTGTCTCACCACCGATCTTTTACCGCTGCCGCTTTCTTACCTGCCCTTGGCATCGCAGGGGCCTGTATTCCTTGGTTTCCTAGACTCCCGTGATTGTTGCGGACAGCCGTTGTGTTTTCTCACCACCTGTGACCGCAACAGGCGGCCATAAAGCGTTGCCGCTGCTCGCGGACGGTCCTTCTGGTTTCCTTGCACCTAACGATTTGGCGAGTAGTACTTCTGCTGCTACACCAGCGTGCTGCGACGCCCTGCCTCGCGTCACATCTGTCGGAGGCCGGCGCCCTACCACGGGGGCCGACCTGTGAACCGTCACAGTGGTGTGAGGCTGCGCCCTGCAATGAGGGAGGGGGGCGTTCTGCGCACCGTGACGTCCTTCCTTGCGGCACCGAGACTGCAGGCTGCCGCCATGCAAGCGGCCCCCGACTACCACCTGGTGCGTCGTGCTGCTGCACCTTTCGCTGCTGATGTCCTTAGCGCTCGATGTCCATCTAGCGAGCGATGCTGCAGGGACGCAACGGCCATGTTCGCTGCCATGTACCTCTTGCTCATAAACAATGCGCTCAGCCACCGGTCTAACCTCACCTTGTCATGGTTCACCACCTCGACTTGAAGCAGACTAAACTGCTCAGCTACTGGCGCTAGCACCATCGCTGGAGTGGGATAAAGCGCGTGTGTTTATCCAACTATGCTGCGATGCGCGCTTGCAGGAGCAATGACTGGTCTAAAGGCCATGCTAAGGTAGTGTTACTACACCTGAGTACTTAGCGGGCCACCCCCACTGCCATGAATCCAAAGATGGGAGAATGGGGATTCCAGCTGAAATGGACAAGACATGCGTCAGTTATCGTAGAGCGCTGCCAACCTTTTTGCTCGGAGATCATCCTTTAATAATTCTGCTTTGCCAGCCCCCCCGCAAGAATAATTCAGGCATGCCATTTACCAGTCCAGTGCCAAATCCTGTGCTGACAGCTTCCCTAGCCCCCCCTCCCCCCGCTCCTTAATCGGGCCACCTCTAGGTTGGTTAACTGCGCAGTCACCCGTTAGTCGGATTTGAAGAGAACCATGCCAAGCGTAACCTTACCTTGATGCATGTACTGTACAGGGAAGGGCCAACTCTGTCCCTGCCTGCTGTCCCGACCATTGGCCATTCCACCCCACTTTCACCTAAACCGAACTATAAGTCCATCGAATACTAACACATGCATGCCTACAATGCCCACGCTTATAACTTAGATCGGCTGTGCTAAGCACATATTACTTGCCATATAGCTACTGTGTTGACAATGAAACAAAAAAGGTAAAAGTGCGCTACTATAAATCAACCTCAGTATTTAACAACAAAAAGCCCAAGTGAGGTAGTGGTATAACAAAATAGTGAAAATATCCTAATTACGTGATCCTAATTGAAGAGAGCGTCTGCAGCTGTGGATGCAGGGGTGGCTCAAACACACCCTAAACTAAAGCAGTGAAAAACACAAAAAACAGCGCACAACGCTCATAGTGCATTAAATAAAATATTATTGGGTTACACAAAACACGGTAAGTAATCTGCGTACATCAGGGAGAAGTTAAAACAGCATTTCAAGGGATATTGTTACCCAAGCACCAACCAGCAGAACCAGATCTCTCAGCAAGGTGTTATCTGGTGTTTCCACAGATAAGGCAGATCCAAGATCATCACACTAATGCCTATAGATAATATCCAAGATCGGTCCGTGGAGTGGCTGCTATTTAGGATATTCCAATGGTACAGTATTGCTGTGGGTAGATGAGAGGGAGCCCATTCGTGGGGATAGCTTGATGGCTGTGGTTCTCCGCGGATGAGCATCCAGCCGCTACACAGTCAGGTCGTCAATGACGTCACCACGATGTGACTCTGTGTGTCGTATGCCGCGTGTCCCAGTTCTCGCAGGTCCCGAATCCCAGCAGCAGCAGAGAGGAGATGAATATCCTTTGATCACTTAAGATCTAAAATTGCAGTTCTTCCAACGCGTTTCAAAACCAAAAAGGTTTCTTCATCAGGGCGCAATTACCAATAAAGTTAGTGGCATTGAAATACCCCCCGCTCGCTCCCGATTGGGCCGTGACTCGAGTCCTCCGGCCGATCATAGGAGGAGCAGGGAGGAGTCAGCACCACTGACAACATAACATACATAACACTCAGCCGAGAAAACGGCATTGAACTTTAATCAAAAGATAATGCATAACATTTAAAATAGCACATGACATTTAAAAGGCCCTAAAAGGCACATATTGTGCTTGATGAGCTGGAACGGAGAAGAAATATAGGTTAAAACCACAAATACAATTTGAGTTAAAACTCACAGTATTACACTGGCGACACACTTTATTCGAGCTCGGCTAGTCCCACGAATTCGGGTATACCCGGGTGTATTGAGGTTTGTGACTGTTTTCTGCCCGAGTGCATTGAGTTATTTTCCGGCAGGGATTGAAGCATTTTATTCCCGCTGGCTGCAATACTGCACAGTATATATATATATACTGCATTACAATTCATGAATTTATGCCATCTGGTAGACACGTGAAGCATTGCAGCCTATTAAATCCTAATCATTATCATTTAACAGATCAGCCGCCCATCAGCCAGGCATGAACCCAGGCTGGGAAGGGAAATGCAACGGGGCTTGTCAGAGGTGAGGAGCGGCGCATTCCAGGTATCTGCCAGGTACATACTGGGTATTTGCTCGAATAAAGTGTGTCGGTGCAGTAGCAAATTGCAGAGTGTTAAAGCAAAACACAGAAACGTCAAAAAAAAGCACAAAAGGATTCGGGAATGGATATGTATAGAACTATTTAAATAAACCTTAAATGTAAATTGGCCTTACAATATTAGATCAAGGGGAACTTGTGACCTCAAGGTAATAGACAAAATATTAATAGATAGTATTTTAATAAAGGGACCAGATATCAATGTCATAAGGATTACGAGGGAGAGGCACACTGACTCCTTGGGGATATATCCTCTTATATAAAATTGAAAAAAGATCCAAATAAGGATTTCCTTGTCAGCTTGAACATAATGCTTGATCAAGGCCAAAATATGTCTGTCTTCTCAAAAAATGAGTTTGCTTTTTTGTATTCTAATTGTCCTAAAATTCCAATATTCTAACACCTTCCCAAAATGCACAAATCGTTAGTGAACCCTCCCGGAAGACCTATTATATCAGGGATCCAATCCCTAACTGTGAATCTTTCGCAGTATGGCAATTATTTTCTCCAACCCTATATGGTAAAACTTCCATCCAACTTAAGAGATTCGACCTCAGTACTTAACCTATTGCAAGGTTTTGAATGGAAGGATTCGTATAGGTGGCTTATATGTTACTGCACCGACACACTTTATTCGAGCAAATACCCGGTATGTACCTGGCAGATACCTGGAATGCGCCGCTCCTCACCTCTGACAAGCCCCGTTGAATTTGCCTTCCCAGCCTGGGTTCATGCCTGGCTGATGGGCGGCTGATCTGTTAAATGATAATGATTAGGATTTAATAGGCTGCAATGCTTCGTGTGTCTACCAGATGGCATAAATTCATGAATTGTAATGCAGTATATATATATGTACTGGGCAGTATTGCAGCCAGCGGGAATAAAATGCTTCAATCCCTGCCTGGAAAATAACTCAATGCACTCGGGCAGAAAACAGTCACAAACCTCAATACACCCGGGTATACCCGAATTCGTGGGACTAGCCGAGCTCGAATAAAGTGTGTCGCCAGTGTATGTACAGGCCCTCTATACGAATATCCCCCATAATGAGGGACTGTCAGCAATAGACTCCTTTTTATCAGGGGATTTGGAGTTACACCATCTATACAGGAAGTTCATCCTGGATTCCATCCAGTTTATACTGAAGCATAATTATTTTATGTTTGGATGAACTTGCGTATACTGACTAATCTGTGTGGTTGATTTGAAGTGCTGGTTGTTTAAAGTGTGTGCAGTTAGAACAAGGAAGCGGTTAAACAAGGTATAGTTTATTGAAGTACAGTTTACTGTTAGTACTTATAAACTTCATAGTTGCTAGAATGAGCAGGATTGAAAATGCCACTGAATGCACATCTTGCCACATGTATGTGCACTTGGAGCAGCTGTTCCAAGGAGCATACCGCTGTGAAAAGTGTGAGCAGGTGGTCTCTTTAGAATCAGAGATTGCTGATCTGAAGAGGCAACTTGCAATATTGAGGGACATTGGCAATCTTGAAAGGAGTTTAGAGCTCACTGAGCAGGCCCTTGCTTCGACTAGTGGTGCAGATTGTGGCGCTGTTAGTAGGAGCAGGTAGGTAGCTGGGTGACAGTTAAAAGGGGAAGCAGGTGCAATAGGGAGAGGCAGGTCATTTCTGAGCTGACATCCCAATACATTGGCCATATTGAGTGAAGATATTGGGAATGTTGGGGCAGAAATGGCAAGGCTGGGGGAGACTAATTCCTCTAGCAGCCAGGGGAATAGTTCCTCCAGCACAGTGGGGACTCAGGACACTCAGATACAAAGAAAGATTGTGGTGGTAGGGGCTCCATTATTAGGAAGGTAGATAGGGCAATCTGTTGCCGTGACCGCATGAACCGAACAGTTTGTTGTCTCCTGGGTGCTCGGGTTCGGCACATTGCGGATCGGGTAGACAGATTGTTGTGGGGGGGGGGGGGGGCTGGGATTGACCTGGCGGTCTGGGTACACATTGGCACCAATGACAAAGTTAGAGAAAGATGGAGGCTCCTAAAAAATTATTACAGGGATCTAGGCCAAAAGCTTAAGGCAAGGACCTCTAAGGTAGTATTTTCTGAAATACTACCAGTGCCATGCGGTACCGCAGGGAGACAGTCAGAGATCAGGGAGGTTAATGCATGGCTAAGAAAGTAGTGCAGGAAGGAGGCGTTTGGGTTTTTAGAGCACTGGGACTCCTTTTCTGAGAGGTGCCATCTATATTCTAGGGACGGATTGCACCTCAATGAAGAGGGATCTTCTGTGCTAGGGGGGAGAATGCTAAAAAGGTTGGAGGAGATTTTAAACTAGGATGGAGGGGGGAGGGGAATGAAACAGATAATGAACTAAATGGAATAGAGGAGGATACAAGGTGGTATGGAGGTAGAATGGGGGCAAGTGCGAGTTTGACAAGCAGTGAGACACCCATAGTAAATACAGATAATACTAGAAAACTTCTAAAGGCTGACGAAGTTGAGACATTAGGGGGTCTGACATAACAGCATTAGGGTCAAAGCAGCCATTTTGTTTGAATCCGCCATCTTGTCTTGTCTTTGTGACTTTCTGTGTGAAGAAATCTGTGTGAAACAGACATGGAATGTTTTCACTCCTAGCTGACTTTATTGATCTTTCCTCATCCAATCAGCTTCAAATTGAAAGTATAAACAGGCCAGATATTATGAGAAAGCCTCGTTAGTAGTCTAAGATAAACTGTTTCTCATACAATGTGCCAAGTGGCAGAACTGACATCACATTTAACCCCATAATGATTTTTAGCTTACATACAGTTATTCAGTATTATTATGTATTAGAAAATGACACCAGCGTTAGTATTGTTATGTATTACAAAATGAGGTAATATTTAGTGACGTGCAAGCCCCCCATAAAGGGGTGGAGCTTTAGGTTTTAGGGTATAAATATATGGCATACCGTGTTATCGAAAGGGAGAGCTTTTTGTTTTGAAGCTGTCTCTGCTGTGTGCACTTGAAATAAACTCATTTGATAACTGAATCTTTGTTGTAACATTTTTACAGCTTTTACAAGACTAAACCAAGTGGGCGCAGAAAGGAAAGAGCAGATAAGATAACAGTACAGGCTGAAAAAAAACTTAAATGCATGCTTGCTAATGCAAGAAGCCTGACAGATAAAATGGGGGAGCTTGAATTAATAGCTGCAAGGAAGCAGTATGATATCATAGGCATTACTGAAACATGGGTGATGAAACTCATGACTGGACAGTTAATTTAGAAGGTTATTCCCTTTTTTGGAAGGATCGAACAAATAGAAGGGGAGGTGGAGTATGTTTATATGTTAAACCGGATCTAAAACCTATTATAAGGGATGATGTCTATGAAGCGAATGATGAAAATATAGAGACTTTGTAGATAGAAATTAGCAGTGGAGGTAAAAGTATAAAGAAAATGTTTGTGGGAATATGCTATAAACCATCAAATATCTGTGAGATTGAGGAAGCTAAAATACTTTTGCAAATGGAGACGGCATCAAAACTGGGTCATGTTTGCATAATGTGGGATTTTAATTATCCAGACATAGACTGGGGCAATGAGATTAGCGTTACAACAAAATGAAACAGGTTTTGGGGGGTGCTTAAAGACAATTATATGACCCAAATTATTGAGGAACCAACCAGGAGAGGGGCAGTTCTGGATTTGGTCAGATCAAACAATATAGAAGTAATAACAAATATTCAAGTCCTGGAACATTTGGGTAACAATGATCATAACATGGTCTCATTTGAAATAAATTATCAAAAAACAGGTTACTTGGGTTCAACAAAGACCTTAAACTTTAGAAAGGCAGATTTTAATAAACTGAGGTCTAATTTACAAGTAATATACTGGGATGATGTTTTTACCTTCTGGATCCATAAACTTAATACTCTGCATCCAGAGGGTCTTAATGAAGACATTGATATCTGGTCCCTTTATTAAAATACGATCTATTAATATTTTGTCTATTACCTTGGGGTCAAGTTCCCCTTGATCTAATAGTGTAAGGACAATTTACATTTAAGGTTTATTTAAATAGTTCTATACATATCCATTCCCAAATCTTTTTGTGCTTTTTTTTGACATATCTGTGTTTTGCTTTAACACTCTGCAATTTGCTAATACTGTGAGTTTTAACTCAAATTGTATTTGTGGTTTTAACCTATATTTCTTCTCCGTTTCAGCTCATCAAGCACAATATGTGCCTTTTAGGGCCTTTTAAATGTCATGTGCTATTTTAAATGTTATGCATTATCTTTTGATTAAAGTTCAATGCCGTTTTCACGGCTGAGTGTTACTGTATGTATGTTATGTTGTCAGTGGTTCTGACTCCTCCCTGCTCCTCCTATGATCGGCCGGAGGACTCGAGTCACGGCCCAATCGGGAGCGAGCGGGGGTATTTCAATGCCACTAACTTTATTGGCAATTTTCCCTGATAAAGAAACCTTTTTGGTTTCGAAACGCGTTGGAAGAACTCTGCGATTTTAGATCTTAAGTGATCAAAGGACATTCATCTCCTCTCTGCTGCTGGGATTCGAGACCTGTGAGAACTGGGACGCGGCATACGACACACAGAGTCGCATCGTGGTGACGTCATTGACGACCTGACAGTGTAGCGGCTGGAGGCTCATCCGCGGAGAACCACAGCAATCAAGCTATCCCCACGAATGGGCTCCCTCTCATCTACCCACAGCAATACTGTACCATTGGGATATCCTAAATAGCAGCCACTCCACGGACCGATCTTGGATATTATCTATAGGCATTAGTGTGATGATCTTGGATCTGCCTTATCTGTGGAAACACCAGATAACACCTTGCTGAGAGACCTAGTCCTGCTGGTTGGTGCTTGGGTAACAATATCCCTTAAAATGCTGTTTTAACTTCTCCCTGATGTACGTAGATTACTTACCGTGTTTTGTGTAACCCAATAATATTTTATTTAATGCACTATGAGCATTATGCGCTGTTTTTTGTGTTTTTCTCTGTATTTTTATTTATTTATTTATAAAATATTTTTACCAGGAAGTAATACATTGAGAGTTACCTCTCGTTTTCAAGTATGTCCTGGGCACAAAGTAAAACAAATAATACATGGTTACAAGTACAGTTACATAAATGAGCAGGGTATACATTATATACAAGACATTGCGTGCACAGTTAAAGAAAATATATATTATGAGCGTATGAAACAGTTACAGATCAGGTTAAAATGTGAGACAGCCTTAGATTTGAAAGAACTTAAACTGGTGGTGGATGTGAGGGTCTCTGGTAGGTTGTTCCAGTTTTCGGGTGCACGGTAGGAGAAGGAGGAACGTCCGGATACTTTGTTGAGCCTTGGGACCATGAACAGTCTTTTGGAGTCTGATCTCAGGTGATAAGTGCTGCAGGTGGTAGGGGTGAGGAGCTTGTTCAGGTAGCTGGGTAGCTTGCCCATGAAGAATTTAAAGGCAAGACAGGAAAGGTGAACTTTGCGCCTAGACTCTAGTGTTGACCAATCTAGTTCTTTGAGCACTTCGCAGTGATGTGTGTTGTAGTTGCATTGGAGAACAAAACGACAAATTGAATTGTAGAGGGTGTCAAGTTTGCTAAGGTGGCTTTGAGGTGCCGAGCCATATACTATGTCTCCATAGTCAATAATTGGCATTAGCATCTGCTGTGCGATATGCTTTCTGACCAGGAGACTTAGGGAGGATTTGTTCCTGTAAAGTACCCCTAGTTTGGCATAGGTCTTGGTTGTCAGGGTATCAATGTGCATCCCGAATGTTAAGTGGGAGTCAAACCATAAGCCCAGGTATTTAAAACTAGTGACAGGTGTTAGGGTGGTGTTAGCGTTGGTTCTAATCAGGAGCTCCGTCACTGGGAGCTTTACAAATTTAGTCTTGGTCCCAAATACCATTGTTACAGTCTTGTCAGTGTTTAAAAACAGTTTGTTTTGGGAAATCCAATTTTCGAGTCTCAAAAAGTCAGACTGAAGTATGTGTTGAAGGTCAGAGAGGCTATGGCTGTGTGCATATAGGATTGTGTCATCTGCATACATGTGTATTGAGGCTTCCTTACAAGCTGTGGGAAGATCATTAATGAACACTGAGAAGAGTAGGGGGCCCAGAACAGAGCCTTGCGGGACACCACAGGTGATATCCAGGGGGTTGGAGTTAGAGTATTGACAATATAGCTGTAGCGAAGGCCCCAGAAGGAGGGGGGGAGGGTATGTATCCTATAGCCACAACACTTACTGAATGCTATAACCCCAGTTACCATACCCACGGGTATATTGAATCACAAACACAGTACAAGCCCATACACTATAACCGCCCTAGACTACCAACCGTTATATTATAATCACCCTCATGGTACAAGCCATAACATCATAATCCCAAAGCAATGCTTATCGGTACCATATGACATTTTGCACACTGATCCCTATATTATGGTTACAGTATGCATACTATCTTATGCCCACCATTACATTTGCACTACAGTACATCCTGGGTCATACATCATAAATCACTCTTGTCTGTGTTTTTTTTTTATTTATTTAAGGGTGTGACTAAATAATTGCAGACTTGGGGGGGGGGGGGAGGTGCAGCCTTTCAAGCAGCTACCATTTAATTATTCCAGTTTAAAAGCAAGCCATGCTATAGGGCTTCTTCCTTGTTGTATTAGCCTGACATCCGCACAAGGCCTGTATTTATCGGTGGCTTTAAAGTGAAATACAAACACAAATTATTCCCAATTATATGATGACTTTTCATATGGTGCTATATAACCTTATGTAACATATGCAACTGTTACACCCTCCTCCCTCACGAACGATTTAATCATTAAAATGTCCACCTCAGACTGTCTAAAAAGGTGTTTAATCCCAATAAACAACCAGCTACATCTGCCATGCACCAGAGGCATTCTAAAGAGATAACGACAAAAGAAACAGCGCAAAAAACCTCAGTGTAGTATTTAAAAAATGATATTGTGGTAAAACAGGTGAGTATTGCACGTACATCAGTTTAAAATTTACTAGCAGTACATGTATATGGACATGTTACCAAACAGCAACAGATGGTGGGTGACGATCACCGGATGGAATCTCCTCTCCTCTCACGTCTCTCTGCACCGCTCGACTTGCCCAAATGGAACGCAGCTGCCTTACGGCGTGGACACAGCAACCAGATAGGATTCAGCTGTCCCACGGCGTACTCAGCGGTGCAGAGAGCACTCACGGGATACGGAGTGGTCTTGACGGGGTTGTCATGTCCTCCTCAACGGCATACATGTACACTACATTTTCTGGTGGAGTGGGGGGGGGGGCGCTTGGTGATGGAAGGGGGTCGAAGGTCCCATTCATCACATCCATGTCACCCCCCTGCTCCGGGGGCGGGGAAACAGGGGCATTAGCACCGAGCAAATAATGTATGCCCGCAATGTCAGCCTCTATCTTCTCCATCCGTTGATCCATCCGTTGTTCCATTTGTAGCATCCGTTGCTCCACATTTAGCATTGTCTCCAGAAGCAGATCTATCTTTGCCAGCACAATAGAATTCCCGGGGAGATCCAAACTTATACCATTCAGCATCTGGTCCAACGAGCTGCTTCTTGTGCATGGCGTCTGGACATCTGGGGGGATGGGTGCAACGGAGGATGAGATGGGGGTTCCATGGACAGAAGCGGCATCGATGGAGAGTGGAGGAGGTGACCTGTGGATACCCGGTAGAGGAGAAGCGGCAGCGTCGTCGAAGAGGGATGGAGAAGGTGACCTTTGGATTTCCGGGCGAGAAGCAGAGTCGTCTAAGAGCAAAGGAGACAGTGACCCGTGGATTTCAGAGGCGGCAGGGTCGTCAGATGGAACTGGAGAAGATGGGGGTGGAGAAGACGGGATGAAGATTTCCGGGACAGCTACCTGTACAGCAGAGTCGTCGAAGCATATGGGAGGAAGTGGTCTGCGGGTCCGGTGGGTTGGCTGCCATTCGTTTTGCGTAGAGAGCGTATTACCGTATATCTTCTTGACATAATGAGGCTTACATCTAAGAAAACCCTTAACCTTTGGGGTCAGCAGAAGGTTTTCTTTATTGGCCTTAGCCTGTCGCTTTGCCCTTGGCGTGGAAACGGCAACCACCTTTCGCTTTTTCAGCATGACAGGCACGGCAGAGGTGAGTGGGTTCTTGTGTCCATAGAACCGGGGATGCTCCATGGAAGCAGGTGGCACAATGCAGTACAGTATCTGGACAAGGGCAAGTTCAGATAAAGATCATGGAGTGGTGGCCTATGCAAAGTGTGTGACCTTTTATGCATGGCGGCCAGGTACAGGTGTTGAAAGTGGGCGTGCGAGTCATTACCGTATAAATACACCATCCATTTTGTGGATTCACTGCACATAGAATACACATCGACTAAACATCGAATATACATTCTTGTGTTTGTATTTCTTTCTACTCGCAGCAATGCCTGTTAAAAAGATTTCAAAGGATCTCAGCATGCGAATGAAGGAGATGTACAGGGACGGACACCGAATTGCTGCTATCCAATGCTGGTTAGCTACTTCTGGCCTCGTTGTGCCATTAAACACCTTGAGCTACTGTATCATGCACACGGACAAAACAGAGACCGGAAAAAGGCACCAAGGGTAACAAACACGTAAGTACTGTATATTTATAAAACTTAACAAAAAAAAAATATAGAAAACTGTACTGTACATCTACAGTACAGTTCTGTATCTACTGTAATACTGTTGTTATTTCTGTTGATTTATATTACAACATACTGTACTGTAGTTTGTCTATTTATATTTCTAGTACAGCAGTATACATTTTTTGTATATTTCAATTAATCTTACAACGGTATATACTGTATAGGATGTACTGTATATTTATATTTATATTACAACAGTATATTTATTTTGTATATTAATACATACATTTTATATTGCTGCATATTAATAAAACAATATAATTTCTTTACATTGTAGGGAGAAAACTGTTCTGGTGGACAAAATAAGTGAGGAGAATGATGAGAGGAGTGCATTAGAGGTTAAAAACACTCTGCAGGAAAAGCACAATCTGACTGTATCCGAGACCAGCATAAAGAAGATCTCCTGAGGAAGTGACGTAGCGTCACGAAATGCGTAGAGAGGAGGAGCCTAGTACAGTGCACGTTGTAAGCTGTCACCTGCGTTGCATCTCGTGGTGTGGGGAGAACTTCGGGCGCTGCGCCGCTGACGTCATCGGTTGGCGCGCGACGTCGTGAACAACACACCATCGAGTGGACACAGGCTGCGGACGGCATTCTTGAGCGGCATGTTTGCCCTCGCAAAATGTGAGTGTAACATCGCTGCTTTTTAACATTGTTAAATAAAATTTGCGGAGTACACTAGGCTGTCTTTCAATTTTCTCCAACCACGGTTGTTGCGGTGTATGCTGCTACTGGGACGACGCAGACCGAGTTGAAGAGAGCCACCTTAGGAACCACGAGGGGCCCGTGGAGATCAAGGTGGAGGAAGAGAGCCAAAGAACAGATTCTCTCCCCCGAATGAACAAGAAAATATCCTGTAAGTAGGGATTTTCCTCTTCAGGTTGGGGCAATTGAGTCTGTATACTGCGCAATGGTGTGTTTTCTTTATCTGTTATTGCAGACAACATAAGGGAACACGCCTAGAGGAAAATCTACCTCACATTGTTGATGAATCATTCTACTACCAGGACTGACTTTTCAAACAGGACTGTCTTTCGATATGGTACTGTAATTATCATCACCACACTTTGCGCCGGGGACATTTTTTGTATTTGTATCTGTATGGTATTGGATTTGAACAATCCATTGTTTATTGCCCCCTGGGCTGCATATGTAATCACATTGTAATCACTCAATTGTTGTTATCACACCAATTAGTCTATCACTTGGATCAAGCGCTGGTAGAGAGTTTTTTTTTAGTTAGTAGTCAGAGTATACAGTAGTTCCAGTACAGTATACAGTAGACTAGTTTGACAGTACTACAGTAACTGCCTACTAACTGCTCCATTTTTTTCTTTCCTGAGAAAGCTGCACCAGCCACCTACAGTAGTTCTGCCATAATACAGAACAGTAACTGCACTAATTTTTGGTTTTCTTGTCGTTCCAGGAAAAAGGGTGGCCTAGGGGGAGGTGGGGTGTTGCGTCCTGTATAATCTGCTTGTACTGTACAGTCAAATGTACAGAATATAAACAGCAGTAATGATGTACACAAAACCTCTCCTCTCTCAATGAACTACTGTACTGCAGACAGAATGAGGAAAAGATAAAGACTAAAGAAAAAATAATTTTACTATACAGTATATAGTATATACAGTATATTATACAGTACATTACAGTACTGTACTGTATATACTGTAGTATTAAATAATATTCTTATAAATGTGCATTACTCATGTTTCCCCATGTTTTACAAAGGTTTTCCAAATGGTTATCCAATTTCAAGCTGCCAAAATAACTTAATAAAGACTGCTTTACTATACAGTACAGTATGTATTATTCCTGATTATTTTTATATTGGTATTTTTTGGTTCCTGATAAAATAAAATAAATATTTATTCACTTTCCTGCGAATCATAATCATTGACAGCCACCCCTACAGTGCACCAATTAATTATTTTATTTATTTATTTATAAAATATTTTACCAGGATTTATACCAGGATTTATATATTTTTATTTTAAAGATATTAAAGAATGTACTGTATTGTATTAAAAACATGTGACTGTAAACCATAGTGACTGACAAATATTTTCACACCCTGATGAAATACTGTCTCAGTGTACTCTCAACTCTCACAGTGCTGTGCACATCAGATTTACATTTCAAATTCGAGAGGGGATTTTCCAAAGAATTACCGTTCAAACAACAAGCCTCTAAGGGTTGGGGGAGGGGGATGGTGTGATTAGACGCAGGCGTGCTGAGTGTTTGCAGCTCGGCTATGGGCGGATTAAGAACACAATGGCAATATGCAGAAGGTTAACGACCCAGTGTGGAGAGAGGGGGTTGGTAGGATAGGGTGACTCAGCCGATTGACTGTTTGCCTTACCTTGCAGGCTTGTGCAGTCCTGGAACACTTCCCCTGATATTTACTGCAGCCTGGATTCACTCACCAAAGCAATACTGTCACATGCCCCTTCTGCCATTGGTTCACTGACCTTTAAGTACTGCTATCCCACAATGCTCCCTGCCGAGCATAGTCCTTTCTGGATGTCACTAACTGTTCTGCCACAAGCCCCTGGCTTGTTCTCATGGTTTCCTGAGACCGGCTGCTATTGTCCTGCAGTGGTCTGTTCCTGTCTCCTGTGCTGAAGCTGAGTACTCTCCTTGTTGTCTGCAGCTCCAGGTTTCCTAAGGCCGGCTGCTATTGTCATGCAGCGGTCTGCTCCAGTCTCCTGTGCTGTAGCTGAGTACTCTCCTTGTTGACTTCAGCTCCTTGTTTCCTATGACCGGCTGCTATATTCACGCAGCGGTCTGTTCCTGTCGCCTGTGCTGAAGCGGAGGTTTCCCCTGTGTTTCTTCAGCTTCCTGGTTCCTGGGGCCTGCTACTCTTTCCCTATTGCAGAGGCCGTGTCCTGGTTCCTGCGCTGAAACGGAGGATTCCCCAGCCCGCTCAGGACTCTTGTGCTGAAGCACTGGTTTCCCAGTGCAGCTAGGCGGTGTGCTACTCTGGTCTGCCTACCACCTCCTGTGACCAGTACCATGGGCCATGGTTGCCGCACGCACAGAGGCCACTCCCGCGCTCCTAAGCTGAAGCGGGACTCTCCTGACTACCTGTTGCCGAACTCCTGCTTGAACAATGTTTACCCTGATGTCTCCTGTCCTGACCCTGGCTTGTCCAGCGACGATGCTGTCTTCTCCTATCCTGATCCTGCTACGTACGACTACGAACTGCGCAATCCGGATCAGCCTACGCGGTCTAAGGTCGGTGCTTTTACAACCCCACCTCAGCCCCGCGGTCCGACCCAGGTTTGTGGCGAGCACAAGCGTGACAACTGTAATTTCAAAAGGCTTTCCAGATAGTTTATTTCCATCATAATAATTTGATGAATAGACCCCCAAAGACAACCCCCAAATACAGCACATAAAAAGTCACTTTAACTCCCTTTGCCCCATGCACCAAAAATGTTTTGTGGCAGAAGAATTTAATAAAGGCTGCAGAATGTATTATTATGTGTTGATGTTTTGAATTGCTGTGCACTTTAAATGTTTCAACATTGTACAGTACTGTACTGTATGTGTAAATAAATGTTTTTGTACTGACTCCACCAATAAAAGAATAAGTTGAATTGCCTCACATTGTTTCCATTTGCTCCTTTGACAGTGTAACAAATGTAGAGGCTTGCTGCACTGTTTTTTACTGTCTGGTCGCGCAATTGGCGTAGGAACTACGGCAATTGGCGTGGGAACTAGGTCAATTGGCGTGGGAACTTCTGTTTTAGGGCACCTAGAAATAAAATTTATTTGGCCCCTAGATGTTAGGAACCCCCTCACTTGACCCCAACAGGGTCCGAGCAGTAATGGCGACGAGAAAGGGTCACGCCGGCGAGGAGGGTCCTACCATTGAGCGCAATGGCGGAGAAAGCTTTGAGCCGGCTAAGTCAGAATGAGCAGAAACCTGGAACCCATAACTCCGGTTCGGTTCGAGCTAGAGGGCTCAAATTTGGTCACCATGTAGTTCTAGTTGCGGCAGGATTGCATGGCAAATTGCGACCCTCTCGTGGCAACAGAATGGAGTCAGGGTGATGTTAAAGTTCAGGTTTTTGCCATTGACTTGCATGGCAGAAAAAAAGCCACTTTGGTAATGTGCTTTTAAACTGTCTTTTGGTACCTCCGGTTCCGGGGGTCGTGCAAGACTGATATTTTGCCACTATGGCAAGGGTCCTCCCGCATGAGGACCAGGTAAATTTCAACCCGCTCAGACCCACAGAACGGATTATTTTACATTATATTCGCGCAATTGGCGTGGGAACTACTTAGGGCCTCGGTCAAGTTCACGGGCAATTGGCGTGGGAACTTCTGTTCTAGGGCACCTAGAAATAAAATTATTTTTGCCCATAGATGTTAGGCACTGTATACCACTGTACAGTATACTGTGGACGACACAAAATGAAACGATACTGAACATGTAGAATAAATGCATAGTTTTATTTATTCGGGTTTATTACACAGTATACTGTACGGCCGGAAAACATCAGCATACAGTACAATATTATCCATCGAAATCCTCCCATTAGCCGTTTTCTTTTCTGAGGAAAAACAAAAATAAAAGTTTTAATGTACAATAATGGTCAGCCCCCTAAAGAAGTACCCAGCCAGCCCCACCAAAATAATACGGCAACAAGACAGTACCCCAACAGGGTCCGAGCATGTACAGTACAGTACTGTACTTTAAAATAAAATTAAATATGCAATTTTACTTTTACTGCCCGCGCACGCGCACAGACTGTGTACTGTAGGTTGAACCGCGAAGGTATTAGACTTCAAAGACAACAGCTCGCAAACGCCCCCATGCGTTTTTACACGGCATTGCAGTATTGCAGCCAGCGGGAATAAAATGCTTAAATCACGGGCGCGATATAACGCAATACACTCCGGGCGAAAACGACACTAAACCGAACATCACCGGGATATTCTGAAAATCGCGGAACTAGCCAAGTTCGAATAAAGTTGGTCGCCACTGTATCCACTTTCATGCAGGTGGGAAACACAAACACCACCCAATCTACACTGTTAACTGGACTGAAACAAATGAATGCCTCATGAAGTCCCACTCCCTCAATGCAGAAGCAGCCAAACAAATTGCAAAATGACTGCCAGCTTAGCACCGCACCAATCAAATGATACAATCAAAGCTAGTTATCCCCTCCACCCCGTGCAGCAGCCACATGGATCAGCGGCAGGAAGCGAGGTGGCCGGCAGCCTGGGACCAGGTGGGGGCCGTAAGACGGAAGCCGCAGTCGCACTCACCAGCAACGCACACCCCCATACAGAGTGGCTGCACCAACTGCCGAGCTCCACCAACGGAAAATGTGTCCGATTGGGACACTCATAACGTGGGGTGGTGGGGAAGGCAGTGCTCGCCAACCCCAATCCCCCCGCCTGTCCTGTCCCGATAACCACCACGGGAAATGGGGGCAGGACAGGGGGAGAACCCGCCTGTCAAACCTAACTCCGCGCTCCCCATCCTAGAGGAGAGAAGGCCAAGCGCCCACGTCCCATACGCACACATGGGAGAATCCTGGGCCCAAAAGCAGGGAGTTACCTGATGGCAACCCAGCCCACGCTACTAGCCATCCGAGCTTACCCTGCCCCGGGCCACAGCCCCAGGCAGAAGGGGAGGCCTGCCGCCTGCCAACCCCGCTCCCCCCGTGCCTACCTCCCTCCCGGGCAGCAGCCACAGGGATCGTAGGCAGAGGGGGGAGCACCAAACAACCAACACCTGCCCACGTGGCCAGCAGCCGCAGAATCGGGGGCAGGAGGAGAAGCGGGGAAACAACCCAAGAAGACCAAACTTCCCCAGTGTTGTTAGTCTAATCATCTGGCGGGCAGCAAAGAGACTGTGCCGTCCACCAGCCTGGCCTTAAGTAGGCCCTGTGTGCCCCCTCCCCTGGCCAGGGGAGGGGTGGGGGAAGGCCAGCCACCCCCAGTCATGAAACCCCCCCCCCCCCGCCCATTGCTGGGTGTGGCCGCTGTGTTTGTGCTTATGAAACTGGAAGAATTCTCTTCTCTTGACAGTAGACAAGTGTGTACAGCAAAGGGCAAGACTTTGCTATGCGTAGAAGAAGAGATACAAGGGATTTCATAATGTGTTCTTAGCAGCCCTGTGAGCATCTTTTGAACACAACGTCCAGGACACATCTGAAGCTCAATATTGCTAGATGAATGCGGGATACACTTGTGATGGGGGAGGGGTGCCAAGCGAGTAATAAAGGGGTCATCCCTATTAGGCACCCCCTTCCACTGTCTGGGAGGTGAGGGTTTAACCAGAAATGTAATTAAAATACATATGTTCCCCTGCTTCACAACCAAAAGCTATGTCCCCTGATTATCATATTCCCACATTTATAGGGATTTCATGTATTTTTATTCCCCTGCCTCAGGGCAAACTGTGTTCTATTTGCTAGACGTGTATATTGGTACAATTATTGGTGTTTGTACCTTTACAGTGTATGCACCAACCACATACACTGGGATCAGGTCGGGAGGGAAAGGGTTAATTGCATTTACATGTTTATGGCCCTTTGTTCCCTTTCCCGCCTTTTCAGTCTCCATTTTGCATATCTCCATATGTCGCCGTAGAAGCCCCATGTAATCTTATGGAGATTCTGGCGATTTGGTCCCAATACCTGAGAAGATCTGCAGGTGGCGTCCGAGAGGAGGATTGGAGTTTCCCCATCGGAAGTGAAGGAAGTAATGCATTTCAATGGGGATTCCTCGAGGCCGACCTCCGGAGACGAGCTGGCACCCAGCCAGACCGCAAAACCGCAGAAGCGGATACAATTTCAGTAAAAAGCTTTGATCACACAATTGGCGTGGGAACTAGGCTCCGGTCGAGTTCACCACCAATTAGCGTGGGAAACTTTTGTTCTAGGGTATCCCGAAATAAAATTATTTTTGCCCATAGCCCCTAGGAAGCCCCTCACTCGACCTCAACCGGGTCCAACAATTAATGGCGACGAGAAAGGGTCGCGCCGGCCATGAGGGTCCTACCATTCCGCAATGGTGGAGAAAAGCCGCGTGGCTTTTTAACACTAAGTGTGAAACAGTGTAAACTGAAAACCCATAACTCCGGCTCCGTAGGGACCAGAGGGCTGGGATTTGGCCAGCATGTAGTCACTGCTCCGGCATGACTGCATGGCAATTTCCAGCCCTCTCCCCTCAACCGAACGGAGTAGGGTTAACTGTGAAAAATGTGGTTTGCCCATTGACTCCAATAGGAGCGGAGGTCCCATTGAATTCTATGGCGGCGCCGGCCCATGCATTTCCTACGGCGGCGCCGGCCCTATTGATTCCAATGGAGGTAAAAGACGCAAGGTAAACGGCTAAGTGTAAAACGGTAATAACCTGAAGTCCATAACTCCGGTTCTGTACGGCCCAGAGGGTTGGGATTTGGCCACCATTTAGTCACCGTTCCGGTATGACTGCATGGCAAATACTGACCCTCTCTGAGCAACAGGATGGAGTCAGGTTAATTGTTTAGTTTGGGTTTCTGCCATTGACTTCAATGGCAGAGAAATGCAATTTCTGTAAATGTCCATTTAAAGTGTATTTCTGTAACTCCGGTTCGGTGGGTCCCAGTGAGCTGAAAATTGGCCACCATGTAGAATCCTCTCCGGCATGAGGATCTGGCAATTTGTAGCCCGCTCGGCCCAGCCGAAAGGATTATTTTAATATATATATAATTGTGAAAACGTACTGTATTTGGTGTCTGGCATAAAAGCCCGGAAAAGATACTGGCTCTGCAGTATGTTAATGTTCAGGGGGCGACTATATGTCTTCAACAGGCCCCCTGATCAAAGGCTCCCCCACCCTGATTGTATATGCTAGGGTGGAGAAGAGCATGACTTGAGTGGTTCTGTAAGTGTTATAAATCACACTTGCAGACAAAGGTTTTCCTTTCCAGATCCTCTTCTGGCAGACTCAGAGGCGCCTATTCTTTAGTGTGGGGTTAGGAAAATGAGACCCAAAGTAAGGAATTATGTGCATGTGTCAGCAACCTGGGGCATGTACCAAAGTGCTTCCCACGTTAACTGGCAAAGGGTCATTGGGTGCAGGTAATTGTTAACCAATACTTGACACCCAATGTTAAGGGATAGGGCTTAAATCCTATATAACTGATTGTAAGCTCTATGCCCAGTGTCATCGTCTTCGTTACAACATCTGAATGATACATGATTGCCTGATGAATTGCCAATCCAGATCCTCACTGCTTCATTGTCCCTTCCCACGTAAGTGTCCATAATCTGTGTGTTATTTGTATATTCTGTGTGTTCACCTTTTTCAAGGAATAAACTATATTGATCATATCTTAGTCACATTCAATTCAACCCAGAGATATTTTGTGTTATATTATAACCCTGCACAAGCTACCGTGACAACACTAAACAAGTGTACACAGTAAAGGGCAAGTCTGTGGCAATAACATGGGTGAAGAAAAAATACTTTTGCCCATTTTTATGTTCAGCGGGAAAACAGCACTTTTCTATGAAACTTCAGCTCGGTTTGAGACTGCTGGATTTCCCGGTCATAAGTAAGTGCTGATATTCGACTTAGACAGTGTTTGTACTTATGGAGCTTGACGTATTCTCAACTCTTGAAAGAAGACAAGTGTGTACAGTCTATTTTCAACCGGTGTTGAACTGAAGCCGGCCAATCAGAGGAACAAACTTCCTCGTTGGTGATCCAATGAGTAAAAACAAAAACCGGATAAACTAAAATATAAAATAAACCATGTGATTGTGCACTGTAAAATATATAAAGTGCACTAAATTAGGGAGGTGAGTTTAAATTAATCCAAGTTAGGGGACACTGAGCAGAGCACTCCATCTAATGCCCAGTCCCAGTGGACTCGGCATGAGCGTACTCTGCCCGGATATGGGAGTGCACCAGTGCCCGAAAAATCCCCACAATGTTCATTGGGACATCCCCTTCCAAACACTGTTTCCTGGTCTTATATATGGCCAGCTTGGCCAATTACATATAACTTGTGAAATACCGCTCACCACATAATCAAAATCGATCGTGAATAACGTAATGACAGTCGGTGCAAAAGGGATAGGGATAATAGACAAAAACATACAGGGAGACAGAGATTCAAGTCAGCTTGGCCAATGCCAGGCGCATGCTGGCAAGGAGGCCCCTGGGCTTATTACCCCGGGACACTGGGCACCCAAAAATAAAAAGGTGTGGGGAAAAGTGTAGCCAGAACTGCAGGAGAAGGCCCCTCAAGGTTGATAAAAGGGTCTGCTGTCTGGCACATGTAAAATAAATATGATACACTGAATCCCGTTTGCCACAAAAGGGGCATGTGGCGGGGGAGTCGGTGAAGTTTGCCAAGTGATCTCTCGTGCTGAGTGCACTGTATAGGATTCTCCAACCTAGATTCCCAGTGGGACGGGGCACCAACTCTGAGTAGTGCTCCCTCCACCGGGGTCTCTCACGCTAGCTGGTAGTACCAGCCTGCAGACTGTATCGGTACGGGCAACGAGGGCGAGGTAGGGCACTGTATGGAGCGCAAGAGAGTACTATGCCTTCCTCGGCCTGCTGCAGAAACATGCTGGGGACATGTCCCCCAACCTACTTAGGTTGGGGACTGGAGGAGCCTAAGGGGGTTGGTGGCTTAGGTCCCACACAAAGATCCGGAGAGTTGGGGGTGAAGGGTGGACCTGGCTCTCCGGTCTGCAATATTCCCTCGATGAAGGTGCAGGAGTCGGGGGAAAAGTGTCCCGTATCTCCTGGATCAGACGGCGAGGATACAGCAGATTTATACGGTATGCAAGCACCTCTGCCTCCATCCAATCCCGTCACCCATAATCCAGGAGATCCCCGACTCGCGCCAGGATTAGTCGGCGGCGGACACTTAGTGATTCCAACATCCGAGCCCCCACTGCTCGGTTAAACGGCAGAGGCTTGGAAAGGAAATCACCACCAACCACCGCCTTTCCTTTCCTGTTCGCGGAGACCAGGTTCCAGGCCTTTAGTATCGGGACGATCATATACCATAGCACCGAGAGGTTTCTACCTAACCCCTCGGGCTTGATGATAAAGAGTTGCCGGTCATACTCCATATTGCACAGCTGGGGAAAAAAGCTGGATAACTGGCACCACTGCGGAGGCGGATCTGCATAGAGGTATCTCTGCAGGCATTGGAGGCAGAATGTGTGGATTTAGGAGCATACACACACCACTCCCTGTCCGCCCTCTCCCAGCAGGAGGCACGCAAAACCTGCAGAGACCCAATGCTTCCCCATCCAGTGAAAGTCTAGCAACCTCCCCTGGATCTTGCTGACAAATTCAGGGGTTGGACTCATGGCTATCAGCCGGTGCCACAGTTACATAGTTACATAGTAGATGAGGTTGAAAAAAGACGTACGTCCATCAAGTTCAACCTATGCTAAATTTAGACAACAGATACTTTATCCTATATCTATACTTACTTATTGATCCAGAGGAAGGCAAACAAAAACCCCCAGTGACATATCATCCAATGATATCTCATAAGGGGAAAAATAAATTCCTTCCTGACTCCAAGAATTGGCAATCGGATTAATCCCTGGATCAACATCCTTCCCATGTATACTTATTTGGTATATCCCTGTATACCATGCCTATCTAAAAAGATGTCCAACCTTTTTTTGAACAAATCTATTGTATCTGCCATCATAGTCTCCATGGGTAATGAATTCCACATTTCAACTGCCCTTACTGTAAAGAACCCTTTCCTTTGTTGCTGGTGAAATCTCCTTTCCTCCAGCCTTAAGGGATAGCCCGAGTCCTTTGTACTGCCCGTGGGATGAATAGGTCTTTTGAAAGCTCCTTTTATTGTCCCAGAATATATTTGTATATAGTTATCATATCCCCTCTTAGACGCCTCTTTTCTAATGTAAATAAATCTCATTTAGCTAGCCTCTCCTCATAAGTTAGATTGTCCATCCCCTTTATTAATTTGGTGGCTCTTCTCTGCACTCTCTCTAGTTCCATAATGTCTTTTCTTAGGATTGGTGCCCAAAATTGTACCCCATATTCAAGGTGTGGTCTTACTAATGCTTTATAAAGGGGCATAATTATGTTTACTTACCTTCCATCCATTGCCCGTTTGATGCAAGATAAGATCTTGTTTGCCTTTGCAGCTACTGCATGACTTTGGGCACTATTGCTAAGCCTGCTGTCTACATGCACTCCTAAATACTTCTCCATCAAGGATTCCCCCAATTTATCCCCATTTAATTTGTAATTCGCCTTTTTATTCTTGCATCCCAAATGCATAACCTTACATTTATCTGTATTAAACCTCATCTGCCATTTACCTGCCCACGTTTCCAGTCACTCCAAGGCCTTCTGAAGTGAAATTACATCCTGATCTGATTCTATTACCTTACACAATTTAGTATCATCAGCAAAGATGGAGACTTTGCTCTCGAAGCCAACCTCAATGTCATTAATAAACAAGTTAAAAAGCAGGGGTCACAGTCCTGAATATTATCCCGTATTAAACCTTCAAGTAGTTTCCCCACTATTGAAGTCAGGCTTACAGGTCTGTAATTCCCCGGTTGTGATCTAGCTCCCTTTTTAAATATAGGCACCACATCTGCTTTACGTCAATCTTGTGGTACTGAGCCTGTGGAAATGGAGTCCTTGAATATTAAATATAAGGGTTTGGCTATTACTGAGCTTAACTCCTTGAGAACTCTTGAATGTATGCCATCGGGGCCAGGTGCCTTATTTACTTTAATTTTTTCAAGTCGCTTATGAATTTCTTCCTCAGTTAACCAATTGTTCATTAATATGGAGGTTGTGGCTTCCTCCTGTGGCACTACTATTGAACTTGATTCTTCCCTGGTAAACACAGAGGCAAAGAATTTGTTTAATACCTCTTCTTTTTCCTTATCTCCAATAATCTGCCTACCCATCTCACACTGAAAGGGTCCTATATTTTCTTTTCTCATTTTTTTGCTATTAAGTTACTTAAAGAACATTTTAGGGTTGACCTTACTTTCTATTGCAATCCTTTTTTCATTATCCATTTTTGCTAATTTGATTGCCCTTTTGCAATTTTTGTTACATTCCTTATAATTCTGATACAATGTCTCCGTCCCTTCTGACATAAGAATCTAAACGCCTTCCTCTTCTTGTCCATTTCCTCCCCTCACATAAACATAGTGACTAATCACCCACCTAGTAGTACAGATAGTTAAAAAACTTGGTGCACAGGGAAAATTAATTAACTAACACTTGAACAGGTGACCACCAGGGGTCACTATAAGGCCCTATAAATTGCACTCTTAAGTTACAGTATCAGTATCAGACACTGTTATAGATGGATAATATATAATTAGTAGGACCAAAGAAAGTGTCCACTGACCCTATGACAACAGACTCAAAAGCATAATTAAAACCAAAAATAACAACATTTTAATAAAACTATTTGTGACAAAACAACATATATAGTGGACATATAAACACAGGATATAAAATCCTCAGTGGGAGAGACGGTTGAAAGTGGGGATGAGCTGGTATATATATACCCACTGCTCATATAGGAGCTAATGTCCTGTATGGATATAAGGTATACAGGGTAAAGTAAGAGTAAATTGTACGGAAACAAAAACTGTTAGTAGGACTAAGTACTAAGGAATAGCTATAAATGAAATCATAACAGCTACTCAACACAGTGCAACAAAAGACACATATACATACATCCCCAAACGATAAAAAAACAAAACAAAGATATATCATACACTTGTACTGGCTATATGGATAATTACCACAAATGGTAAGATAGTGTATGTTGTCGTGGAGGGGATTGTATTCCTCAATATACCGACGTTGTGTCATAAAGGGTATATCAGAATGTTGCAGCTTGGTAAAATGTTATATACAGAGCCTCATTCTTTGTAGTGGTATAATCACAGAGGAAAAAGGGAATATTTGGCTGTGTCCGTCGCTGTATTGCCTTATCTTCGTATCCCCATTACCAAACCGTCTCTCCTGGTGTACGTCATGCGTCTGACGTCAACATATCCCGACGTACGTTTCACGTGCTAGGCACGCTTCTTCAGGGGGAGGAGTCACAAAACGTGAGTGTAGACGCCGCATTTTAAGGTCTGATGTCAGGGAGGAGCCGGCATGTTGACCAGTAATGAGTAGAGATCTGGTCCTGCCTCTAAATGAGCGTGAATACATAGCGGCATAATAGGTAAGTATGTACAAGGAGTATATTAGAGTCGTAATGGCTCTTCACGTAAATAGACGAATATCGTGTTTGGTATGTATAGAGGAAACGAGAAACAACATATCTGAAAAAGATAGGGAATTGGAGCATAAATAGGAAGATAACTGATATATGTATCCAGATCTAACCATTTGGGGCATATATGTAACAATGACAATGTGCAGACCAATCTGGGTTTATCAACTGTTGACAGCTACTAAATGGTCAAATAAAATGATGTTTAACAGGATATGTGATTAGTATGAACATCAACCAGGGGATAGGGGAATTACCCCAACATGGCACCACTAAGAGCAACGTCCACAGATGGAAGAGGACACTTAAATCGTACAATGAGTAAGGGTAGGTTATCGCAGTCAGACAAGCAACGTCCACATATGGAAGAGGACACTTAAATCGTACAATGAGTAAGGGTAGGTTATCGCAGTCAGACAAGCAACGTCCACATATGGAAGAGGACACTTAATTTGTACATATAGATTCAGGTAAGTCATTAAGGGTGAAAAATCACAGCATCTGCAGATTAAAGAGGACACTTAAAGAAACACATGAACTAAGGTAAGTCATGCAATAAAATGCTATTCTAATATTGTGTGAAGTGTGTTATTATTACAGTACATTGGTGATAAAGGTAAATGAATATGTGTAGGATTGTGCTGTACTGTTGGAACCGCCCAAAAGGGTCAAAACGGAACCTCTAAAATTAAAATTAACAATCTACCTGGATCCCACTACCCCAAATGTGTGAAGGTATGACAACATATGCTAATAGTGAAATTAATATTATGTGATGTGTGAAATATGTAGAAATGTACTATTCTGATTGGGACCGCTCAAAAGGTCAATACGGTCCCATTGATGAATACAAAAAATGAGATCACCCTAGTCTAAAAGGAACATATATAAGTGTGCTACAATATCAGTATAGCATAGTGGACTATAGGAATGATGAAAAAAAAAAGCCTTCATTGAGGCCATGGGGAGATTGGGTGTTGAGCATATAAATCCACCGACATTCACTCTGACGGAGTTTCCGATCCCAATCTCCTTTACATGGCCCCCACGGTATATGTTCAATACCTGTAAAGGTGAGGACAGAAAAGTCTCCTTGGTGGAGGCTTGTAACATGTCGGGCCACTGGTGTGTCGATCTTATTACGGATCGAGCCAAGATTTTCCAGAACTCTGACCTTCAATTGTCTGTGGGTTTCACCCACATATTGCTTACCACATTTACAGGAGATGAGGTATATGACCCCAGTGGTCAAACAGTTGATAAAGCTCTTAATTTTATAGGTCTTCGTGTTTTCTGATTCTGTGAATATTTTGGTCACTTGCATGGAGGTGCATGCTTTGCACCGTCCACACGTGTAGAAACCACATGGTTTCGGACCAAGCCATGTTTGAGTTAGTTTAGCTTGATAATGACTGTGTACTAAGCGGTCTCTAAGGTTTTTAGGCCTTTGACATACCATATTAGGTGACTGTTTGAGGATCTGTGACATATCTGAGTCTTGCATCAATATATGCCAGGGTTTTTGTAAAATCTGTCTAATAGATCCCCATTGGTCATTGTTCGTACCAATAAATCTGATGGTAGTGTCCATATTGGTCTGTATTCATTGACCCTTAGTCAAAAGTGTAGATCTATTAGTATTAAGGGCTTTACGATAGGCTTTATTAATCACTGCTTTATTATAGCCACGTTCACAAAATCTACCTGTCATGTCTCCTGATTGTTGTTTGTATTCCTGAATATTAGAGCAATTCCTTCTGAGTCGGAGGAATTGTCCTGTAGGGATACTATTGATCATGTATGGTGGGTGATGGCTATCTGCCTTGAGGAAACTATTAGTTGATGTAGTTTTTCTAAATATAGTTGATTCAAGTTTACCAATCTCACCTTTCAAGATAGTCAGATCATGAAAATTGATCTTATCCCTATGTGCCTCGTATGTCAGTTTCAAATTATGGTTGTTTTGATTCAATTTATGCATGAATTCCTGTAATATTTCAAGTGTCCCACTCCACAGTAACAAAATATCAGCTATGTATCTGGACCACATATCTATGTAGCCAGTATACATGTCATAGTCATCCATGAACACCACGGCCTCCTCCCACCATCCTAAATATAGGTTTGCATAGGTGGGAGCACACCTGGTGCCCATGGCGATACCTTGTACTTGGTGGTAAATTTTCTGTTCAAAAAGAAAATAGTTTTTAGTGAGGACTAATTCGAGTAGTCAGAGAATGAATCGGTTGTGTGTATGACAGTTCTCATCACGTGCCCTTAAGAAGAATTCCACTGCTTTGATGCCTGCCTGGTGTGGAATGCTGGTATATAGACTTTCAACATCAATTCCTACAAGCCAGGTTTCAGCATCTACTAACAACATCTTCAATTCTAAGGAGTGCATCTTTCGTATCCTTTAGGTATGAGGGGAGTGTACCAACAAAAGGTCTTAAGAACCGGTCCAGGTAGACACTCGCATTTGAGGTAATGTTGTTAATACCTGATACAATCGGTCTACCTGGCGGGGGGATCTTATCCTTATGAATTTTAGGAAGATGGTAAAAGGTAGCTAGCATTGGGTTTTTGACCAATATAAAGTTATATTCCTCCTTTGAGATGACCTTAGTATCTATGCCGTCTTTCAGAATATTCATAAGTTCATTTTGAAAAGTGCTGGTTGGATCAGATAAAAGGACCTTATAGCACTTTTTGTCTGAAAGAAGTCTAAGACTTTCGGTGACATATGATTCCTTGTCCAAAACCACAAGGTTACCACCTTTATCTGATGGTTTTATGACAATAGAGTCATCTTTTTCAAGGTCTAATAGGGCCTTGTATTCCTTGTATTTCAGATTGTAGTTAGTCTGCTTGGGGGACAGGTTCACCATATCCTGTGTCACAAGTTTAGTAAATACATCTATATTTGTACAGGTCTCTAAAGGTGGGGTAAACTTAGATCGCCTACGTAGGTCAGTAAAGGGGCCTTCACCAGGAGGTCTTTCATTCTCCTGTAATAGGCTATTCATTGTGGTCAAAAAGGCAAAATTTGGCGTCTACTAAAGAACTTATGTAGAGAGAGCTTACGTGAAAAAATATTAAGATCTTTAATACATTCAAAGGTGTTGAGTTTATTAGTTGGACAGAAGGTAAAACCTTTTGATAGAACCGTCAGGTGATCATTGTCAAGAATCTTTTTAGACAGATTGATCACCTGTAACGCCGTCTTCGGCTCCTCCTGTACGGTCTCCTCGTGCCCTATTCTTTATACGCCCAGACTGTTCTGTCCCTGAGATAGTCCCCCCGCCCCTCTCCTTGTCTTCCTGGTCCTCGGGCGATGTATTGTGGACCAGGAAGATCTAAAAAAAGGGGTGTTGGCTGTAATGGGGGTAAAGTAGCATCCCTCATGTCTGGTATTGGTATTCCCAGGCTGATGGGTCTGTGTATCAGATTCAAGATCACTTGCTGATGACTCCCAATCAGTAGATGAATCTACCACTCTAGCTTCTACTTTGTTTTGATTTTTCTTAATCTTGTACCGAAATATCCTGTTCTCCTTGAAATAAAAAAATCCCTAGTGTATTTTTTGTGTCTGTCTCCCTCTCTCTCACACTCTCTCTGTCTCTGACTCTCGCTCTCTCTATCTCTCGCTCTCTCTCGCTCTCTCTGTCTCTCTCTCATGCTCTCTCTGTCTCTCTCTCTCACGCTCTCTATCTCTCGCTCTCTCTCTCTCGCTCTCTCTCTCTCTGTCTCACGCTCTCTCTATCTCTCGCTCTCTCTCACGCTCTCTCTGTCTCTCGTGCTCTCTGTCTCTTGCTCTCTCTGTCTCTCGCTCTCTCTGTCTCTCGCTCTCTCTGTCTCTCGCTCTCTCTGTCTCTCGCTCTCTCTGTCTCTCGCTCTCTCTCTCTCACGCTCTCTCTGTCTCTCTCACGCTCTCTCTGTCTCTCTCTCATGCTCTCTGTCTCTCGCTCTCTCTCACGCTCTCTCTGTCTCTTGCTCTCTGGATATCTTATTTACTCTATATATCTTAACTGCTCTATACCTACACCGAAATAACCTATACTGCTTTCTTCAAGATCTGACTCAAGCTTGGGAGACATCGGAATCCCCCCTAACCCAGAAGACAGGGAGGGAACACCTCCCCTCCAACTTATAACATTGCAGGAATGAGGGTACCTGGACATTGAGGGACTGCGGATCAGGTAAGATCCCAGGTGGGATTGCTGCTTTAGTTATTGTTAAGAGGGGGCATCCAGACACTGGTTAAAGGGTGCAGGAAACTAGTCATTCACATCTGGCTTTTTTTTTCTAAATCCGACATTTACACACACACACACACCTAACAAGGACTAATTGTAGTAATACAATAAATAAACTTATGTCAAAAACGAATGTTATTCAATTTTTTTTAAAGCGGGCCTGGGGGCGGGACTAGGGGTGGGACTAGGGCACGGCTGGAGGTGGGACCAGGTGGCGAGTAGATTTTTGGGTGATTTGTCGACCACTGTGTGTGTGTATATATATATATATATATATATATATATATATACAGTATATATAGCAGAGAGCAAGAAACCCACATAAAACACTCAATTCCCTATTCTGAATGAATATATGAATGAATTAAAAATAAATCTTTAATGATCATCAATATTAAAATGGTGGGAGTTAAAATCAAGGTAATGGACACACATATGAATCCTATGTCGAGAACATAAGGTACTCTGGATTCAATTAAAACGAAACAATTGAGTGCTATTAAATCAATGTTTCCAAGGGATCTGATCTGCAGCTTTCTCTTACAAAATGGTGTCTCTTAAGACAGTAGGGGTGTGGGTATAGGATAGTAATGCATGGAGTTGCATGTAATAAAGGTAAGTGAACCTCAGTGACTATGTCACTGGGGGCTAGTAGTTGAGTCTAGACGTGCCCCTAAAAAATAATAGGAGATTACCATAAATGAGCAGTACCAATCACAAAAGTATACCAATGATGAACTCTGAAAGGTGTAAGTGTTCACTGACTATGAGTCTGGGGAAGCCTCTAAGATATACCTGGCGTCCCAGAGTGCAGCTTGAAACTGTCACAGAGATAACTCAACTGATAGAGTGCTAGCACACAAGTTCCGAGACTGCAGGGTGGCAGATGTGAATACTTATGCCCATATTAATGAATGGGCTCAACCGCTGGGTACTGTGCAACACTGTCTAACCAAAATTAGAAGGTAACCCTAGGAACCCCCCTATGTATAGGCTACACTACACCATGGAGGTAACTATATGTACATGCTCAGTGCTCCCAACAGCAATACAACAGTGTGGCAATATGTATGCCTGTACCCATATTAGTGAATGGGCTCGACCGTGCAGTACAGTGGAACAGATTATCTAAAAGCAAAACTAAACTACTCCACAGCTACTGTTGATAAAGATAAATCCTACTCTGATATATCTTGTGCAGCAGCGAAGACCGACAGCTGATCGCTGTGCGATACTGCTTGCTGACACGTCGGTGCTTGTCTCGCGCGTGCATGTGTGAATTGGCCTACGCACAAATTTTGCGTGAGAAACACTTTCTCAAGGCAAATGTGATAGGGTGGGGGGGTCCCATAGAAAGAAGGTTGGTTTATATGTGATGTCTCGCGTTCCTGTTGGCAGATAAACTCACTGTGAATGCCACACTATGTGATGGTCTAGGAAGACAAAAAGCAGACTATCCAATGAATACTGGTACTGAGTATCATATGTGGCAGTATACCATATACTATAAAATAGCACTAGTTAATGCAACAGTATTGTAAGCCAGCTATGCTACTGTTGCAATATACTAATTACTCTGTGAAAGAATGACACAAGGTAATACCGAAGTGCAAGGAAGAATGCCCTCATAGTACAAATCAGGGGCAATAGGGGGATATGACTACCTCCCTACTTAGTATCAGAGAGTGTTATGAAAAAGTATTAATATTTGATGAACATATTAAAATCCACTGTGATGGATATCACCGATATAGGATAAGAGTTGTTGATAAAGCAACCCTCCGGTGGATTCAGACCATCTACGGAAATTAGTAAATAGACTTATAATGATTAGTATAATGGCAGGAGTACATCTCCCCTGTTAAACAATGTGGCACTATAGAATGCTGTACACTTACAAGCACTGAAACTAAATCCCTAAATCAGAGAGGGAGACTAGTGCTAGACATACAGTAGGACTAGCAAAGGTACAAGTTTGTTAAGACTAAACAACCGAAAGATATCCCTCACCGCCTAGATTCCTCCACAGAATGGGAGATCTCTGATGAAGATCGGGGTATTCCAACTTGCTCCTCCTCTCTACAACCCCAAATCTATTGTATCTGCCATCACAGTCTCCATGGGTAATGAATTCTACATTTTAACTGCCCTTACTGTAAAGGACCCTTTCCTTTGTTGCTGGTGAAATCTCCTTTCCTCCAACCTTAAGGGATGGCCCGAGTCCTTTGTACTGCCCGTGGGATGAACAGTTCTTTTGAAAGCTCCTTCTACTGTCCCCGAATATATTTGTATATAGTTATCATATCCCCTCTTAGACACCTCTTTTCTAATGTAAATAAATCTAATTTAGCTAGCCTCTCCTCATAAGTTAGATTGTCCATCACCTTTATTAATTTGGTGGCTCTTCTCTGCACTCTCTCTCTAGTTCCATAATGTCTTTTCTTAGGATTGGTGCCCAAAATTGTACTCCATATTCAAGGTGTGGTCTTACTAATGCTTTATAAAGGGGCATAATTATGTTTACTTGCCTTCCATCCATTGCCCGTTTGATGCAAGATAAGATCTTGTTTGCCTTTGCAGCTACTGCATGACTTTGGGCACTATTGCTAAGCCTGCTGTCTACAAGCACTTCTAAATCCTTCTCCATCAAGGATTCCCCCAATATATCTCCATTTAATTTGTAAGTCGCCTTTTTATTCTTGCATCCCAAATGCCTAACCTTACATTTATCTGTATTTAATCTCATCTGCCATTTACCTGCCCACGTTTCCAGTCTCTCCAAGTCCTTCTGAAGAGAAATTACATCCTGCTCTGATTCTATTACCTTACACAATTTAGTATCATCAGCAAAGATGGAGACTTTGCTCTCGATCCCAGCCTCAAGGTCATTAATAAACAAGTTAAAAAGCAGGGGTCCCAGTACCGATCCCTGAGGTACTCCACTCACGACTTTAGCCCAACCCGAAAAAGTTCCATTTATGACAACCCTCTGTTGTCTGTCCTTTAACCAGATTTCAATCCAGGTGCATATATTATTACGGAGTCCAATTTTCTTTATTTTGTACACCAACCTCTTGTGTGAAACCGTATCAAAAGCCTTTGCAAAATCTAAGTAGACCACATCAACTGCATTACCCTGGTCTAAATTCCTACTTACCTCCTCAATTAAACAAATAAGGTTTGTTTGGCATGATCTATCCTTCATAAATCCATGCTGACTATTACTAATAATTTTGTTTTCCATTAGGTATTCCTGAATATTATCCCGTATTAAACCTTCAAGTAGTTTTCCCACTATTGAAGTCAGGCTTACAGGTCTGTAATTCTCCGGTTGTGATCTAGCTCCCTTTTTAAATATAGGCACCACATCTGCTTTACGCCAATCTTGTGGTACTGAGCCTGTGGAAATGGAGTCCTTGAATATTAAATATAATGGTTTGACTATTACTGAGCTTAACTCCTTGAGAATTCTTGGATGTATGTCATCGGGGCCAGGTGCCTTATTTACTTTAATTTTTTCAAGTCGCTTATGAACTTCTTCCTCAGTTAACCAATTGTTCATTAATATGGAGGTTGTGGCTTCCTCCTGTGGCACTACTATTGAACTTGATTCTTCCCTGGTAAACACAGAGGCAAGGAATTTGTTTAATACCTCTGCTTTTTTCTTATCTCCAATAATCTGCCTACCCATCTCATACTGAAAAGGTCCTTGTGGACGGACGTTCACAGAGGTACACAATTAGGAGGCTTTATAATGTGAAATTATAATAGGCTTTATTGTGCCTTTTGCTTTTCATCAGGAAATTATCCAAACACAGGGGGGGGGGGGGAACAAAGCTTCCATTCACTTGGGAGTATTTCTAGTGAAATCCTATGCAATTAGTTCACATCTCCCTTAGTCAAGCAGTTCTCGCAGCCCCAAAACATATAGCATGAAAATAAGCAGATATAAGCAGTCTCTTAAGAATAAAAGTCTTATCTGTTTCTTGGAGGGAAAATCTCACTTCCTGGTTCAGCTTCAGGTGCAGTAGTTTTCCCTGTGTCTTGAATTCAGCTCTGCTGTGCAGAGCTCAAGACCGCTCAGCTCCAGAGATCTGGGTTTCTTTTGGTAAGTCTCTCCTGGGACTCAAGAACCTCTGCTCTGTCTCTCCAAAGGTCAGCTCTTAGTCAGAGCTAGGGAGGAGTTACTTCCTGTCTCAAAGGCAGGCTTTTTCCACTACCTGTAATCAGGCAGGTGGTGCTAGATAATTTTCTACCAGCAGTTAACCACCACACTGCTGGATTAGAGGCACCTTTGTGAACAGGGATAAGTCCCCTGTTACAGTCCTATATTTTCTTTTCTCATTTTTTTGTTATTAAAGTACTTAAAGAATTTTTTAGGGTTGACCTTACTTTCTATTGCAATCCTTTTTTCATTATCAATTTTTGCTAATTTGATTGCCCTTTTGCAATTTTTGTTACATTCCTTATAATTCTGATACGATGTCTCCGTCCCTTCTGACTTAAAGAATCTAAACGCCTTCCTCTTCTTGTCCATTTACTCCCTTACCTGTTTATTTAGCCACATTGGTTTTGACTTAATTCTTTTATACTTATTACCCAAGGGTATACACTGATAAGTGTGCTTTTCTAACAATGTTTTAAAGACTGCCCATTTATCTTCTACATTTTTCCCTGCAAAAACATCATCCCATTGTATTACTTGTAGATTAGACCTCAGTTTATTAAAATCTGCCGTTCTAAAGTTTAAGGTCTTTGTATAACCCAAGTAATCTGTTTTTTGATAATTTATTTCAAATGAGAATGTTATGATCACTGTTACACAAATGTTCCAGGACTTGAATATTTGTTATTACTTCTATATTGTTTGATCTGACCAAATCCAGAACTGCCCCTCTCCTGGTTGGTTCCTCAATAATTTGGGTCATATAATTGTCTTTAAGTACCCCCCAAAACCTGTTTCCTTTTGTTGTAACGCTAATCTCATTGCCCCAGTCTATGTCTGGATAATTAAAATCCCCCATTATGCAAACATGACCCAGTTTTGATGCCTTCTCCATTTGCAAAAGTAGTTTAGCTTCCTCAATCTCACAGATATTTGATGGTTTATAGCATATTCCCACAAACATTTTCTTTATACTTTTACCTCCACTGCTAATTTCTATCCACAAGTCTCTACATTTGCATCATTCCCTTCATAGACATCATCCCTTATAATAGGTTTTAGATCCGGTTTAACATATAAACATACTCCACCTCCCCTTCTATTTGTTTGACCCTTCCGAAAAAGGGAATAACCCTCTAAATTAACTGTCCAGTCATGAGTTTCCTCCCACCATGTTTCAGTAATGCCGATGATATCATAGTGCTCCCTTGCAGCTATTAATTCAAGCTCCCCCATTTTATTTGTCAGGCTTCTTGCATTATCAAGCATGCATTTAAGTTTTTTTTCAGCCTGTACTATTATCTTATCTGCTCCTTCCTTTCTGCGCCCACTTGGTTTAGTCTTTAGAAGTTTTCTAGTATTATCTGTATTTACTATGGGTGTCTCACTGCTTGTCAGACTTGCACTTGCCACCATTCTACCTCCATACCACCTTGTATCCTCCTCTATTCCATTTAGTTCATTATCTGTTTCATTCCCCTCCCCCCTCCATCCTAGTTTAAAATCTCCTCCAACCTTTTTAGCATTCTCCCCCCCAGCACAGAAGATCCCTCTTCATTGAGGTGCAATCCGTCCCTAGAATATAGATGGCACCTCTCAAAAAAGGAGTCCCAGTGCTCTAAAAAACCAAACCCCTCCTTCCTGCACCACTTTCTTAGCCATGCATTAAACCTCCCTGATCTCTGACTGTCTCCCTGCGGTAGCGCATGGCACTGGTAATATTTCAGACAATACTACCTTGGAGGTCCTTGCCTTAAGCTTTTGGCCTAGATCCCTGTAATCATTTTTTAGGCCCTCCCCCATCTTTGTCTAACTTTGTCATTGGTGCCAACGTGTATCAAGACCGCCGGGTCAATCCCAGCCCCCCCCCCCCAACAATCTGTCTACCCGATCCGCAATGTGCCGAACCCGAGCCCCCGGGAGACATTAAACTGTTCGGTTCATGCGGTCACGGCAACAGATTGCCCTATCTACCTTCCTAATAATGTAGTCCTCTACCACCACAATCTTTCTTTGTATCTGAGCATCCTGAGTCCCCACTGTGCTGGAAGAACTATTTCCCTGGCTGCTAGAGGAATTAGTCTCCCCCAGCCTTACCATTTCTGCCCCAACAGTCCCAATCTAGGTACACTAGACCTGGAGAAACTTACCCGCTACCACTCTACTGACAATTTAACTGTGCAAGAAAGAAAGTCGCTCAAAGAACTTGCGGCTAATAAAGACATTATTGTTAGACCTGCCGATAAGGGAGGGAATCTTGTCTTTCTTTGCACTGAGGACTATAAAAAGGAGAATTTAAGGCTTATGTCGGACAGGGCCTGCTATGAAGTCCTTGATGGAGACCACACTATTCAGTATCAAAAAGATCTGAATATCATTCTGAACAGGGGACTCGCAAACAAAGTGATTAGCCAAAGGGAATTTGACTATATAGTCAAATTTCCAAAAAAAAGCAACCTTTTATAGTCTCCCCAAATTACACAAAAAGAGGACCTCCCTCCGGGCAGACCCATCGTGTCTGGGGTGGGTAACCTCACTGAACGGGCAAGTGCATATATTGAATGCCTCTTAAGACCATTTGTAATGTCCCTACCGTCCTACCTCAGGGACACAAAAGATGTCCTGAGGACACTTGACGGTATCGTGATTTCTAATGAAACATTACTGGTCACTCTGGTGATGAGAGGGTTAATCAGGCCATTAATAAAGGCATTATACCCGGCTGATTAACCCTAATTCGCATTGGGAATTAAGGGATTAAATGTCTGTGCATTACCCTGCTGTGTTTTCCCCTGCACCACCTTTATTGTCCCCGTTTTGCAGCCCCTTCCCTGGCTGGAGTAGTAGGGATATATACAAACTGTACTATTGGTTTTCAGACACAAGATGGCGTTGTGAGCACCGAATCAAGTGCTGATTGAAGATGCATGGCTGTGTACGGGAGGGCCACTTTGAACTATAGATATCCATTTCCAAGCACTGGACCTCGCAACCGCAAGGTCAATTGAAAAAGTGTTTTGCGGTTAAACTGAAGTGGATTCTGTCAAAATGTATCTCTCATCTTGTTAGCGTCCTAAGTTGAAGGGAGAAAGTCTATTGATGTGGGAACTAGGTAAACCATGAAAACCACAATAGAAGCCTTTCAATTAAGTACACTAACTTGCGAACCAAGTGGGCTAGCACTCTGATTTTTGGAGAGCAGCCCAGAATAAAGAAACCATGCACCCACATATAGTTACATACATAGTAGATGAGGTTGAAAAAAGACTTCCGTCCATCAAGTTCAACCTATGCTAAATTTAGACAACAGATATTTTATCATATATCTATACTTATTGATCCAGAGGAAGGCAAACAAAAAACCCCATTAAGGGGAAAAATTAATTCCTTCCTGACTCCAAGAATTGGCAATCGGATTAATCTCTGGATCAACATCCTTCCCATGTATACTTATTTGGTATATCTCTGTATACCTTTCTTATCTAAAAAGATGTCCAACCTTTTTTTGAACAAATCTATTGTATCTGCCATCACAGTCTCCATGGGTAATGAATTCCACATTTTTACTGCCTTACTGTAAAGAACCATTTCCTTTGTTGCTGGTGAAATCTCATTTCCTCCAATCTTATAAAGTTTATTCCCGTAGAATAAGCAGAACACATTGTTTTAATAAACTGTCTTATACTGGTTTTAAATGTACAGTTGGGGAAAAACTTTTTGGGTTAGCCCGGGAAAAATCATTTAGCATGTAAATATGCTAAGGGTGAATGAGCTGAGGGTATTTTCCTCCCTGCACTTCAAAGAGCCCCTGCTAAGTGGGAGACTGAGTCTAGTGAAGTACAGGGTTGAAAAGCCTCACAGATTCCAAGTGTGAAAATGGCCGGTGAGTTGCTGAGTGCCAGATCCCAGTACTCAGCATGAGCCATTGACACCTTGGGACCAAACCCTAGACTGAGGGTCGTCAAGTTAGAGTTGGACCCCCGCTATGGTGAACCGCATAGGTGTCAGGCTGACACATGCTCTTTGCAAACCGAAAAGCTTTTTTTGCCCGTTCTGCACACTCCGGGCAAAGTTTTGCCCAAGATTCCGTTCAAGTACAGCGGTAGTGGTTCCAGAACGCAAGGGGTTAACAACATCGTAACTAAGGATTTACTCCTACTTCAGGAATTCGTTAGCCCTGGTGACTCCTGAACAAATTCTAACGAACAAGATTCTTTCATTTGGCGGAGATATTAGGTCGGCAACTTGCGACCTAGAACATATTTAGACCAGCGCCCAAAAAAGAGTCCAAAGTCCCTAACAGAGTCCAAACAGATGGAAAGGAAGATAATCCAGATGATCCAATCACTGGAAGATCTCCAATCCGGGGGTCCGTGACATAGGGACAGAAACAAAGAAAAATAATAGTGTAATACGTAATGTTAAAAAGGACAAACAACATGAAACACTTAACAGAAGACAAAAATAAAACAATCAAGCTGAAAGAAAAATAACTGTTTAATAAAACAAATGGAGCCTGCTGCAGCGGGTATATAAGGGGTTAAAACTCAAAACCCTACTTACAGCAGGACTGGAATTAACAAGCATGTGTGACCAGGTGGGGCAGACGCCGGCAGCAGTGGGGGTCCTCACGGGCTCCCTGATGTGTAATTTCTTTCCCTCTAACTTCGGAACACTCTCCAAGATGGACGCCGAGTAAGGGAACTCCACACTCTCCTGCTTGCCAGCACAGCAGCCTCAATGATGCTGCTTCCTGCTTCACTTGATTGACACTTCTCACAACCAGTGTAACTCCAAGGCACCTTGACCTCTGACCCTACGCGTTTCGTGACTGACGTCACTTCCTCAGGGGATGATCCAGTGAAGGTGAAGTCCCATTATATACAATTCACATATCACTGATTGGATAGAAATATCTAATACCAATTAAGTTTAAAACTTCAACTTAAGACAATACCACACAGACCTTGACTAAGACTAAACAAATACACACATACAGACCAATAAAACATGTTAAAAATGAAGATGAATTCTCATCTAAGACTGCATAGATAGCAGTAACAAAATATTAATGCAATAATAATAATCCTAATATAATAATCTATATTTTATAATGAATATATAAATAATAAAAAATTAATATATTAAAATAACAAACTCATACTTATAATCATTCCAACAATTAAATATAAAAATGATAATAATAATCATACAGAAAAAAAGAAACCAAGGGAATAATATGTAATTAAAAAGTGCAACACTATACACTATTTTAAAAGACCCTATATTATTTGATAAGAAAGACCCCTAGATCAAAGTCAAAATTTAATCCATTTGGAGAGAGGGTTCTAAAATCATAAATCCAGAAAGCTTCACGTCTGCTAATCTGGTTGAGTTTATCACCCTCCCCCCCCCCCCCTCCAATTGGTAGCAGCAATTTCAATTGCTTGACAGCAAAAACTAGTAGAGTCCTTGTTGTGGCAATTCAAAAAATGGTTTGACACACTGTGGGTTATTAGACCCTTTTTAATGTTGTACACATGCTCATATATCCTTCTTTGGAAGGACCTGCCTGTGCGTCCCACATACTGTAAGCCACAGGGACAGGTCAGCAAATAGATTACATAAAATGTATGGCAATTAATAAAGGATTTTATTTGATACATTTTCAAAGTGACATTGGACTTGAACATAGTACCGGGTTTACCATATTTACATGCTGTGCATCTTGTGCATGTGAAAAAGCCATTAACTGCATGAGACGAATGAGACTTCTTTTTAGACAGTGGGCAACTAGGTGCTACTAAAGATTTGAGGTAGGTGGCCTTAGTGAAAATTATACTCAGTGTGGGGGTCAGTACCTGTGCCAGAGTGTTATCTCTCAAAAGGATAGGCCAATACTTCTTAAACACATGTCTAATACATGGTGCCATCTGATTATATTGTGTGACAAATGATATATTGTCGTCCCCCTTAGATCTGGATTTTTTCTGATATTCCAGTAATGTGGATCTATCAATAGAATCCACCTGACCCATAACTTGATTTAATTGCTCTACCGGATATCTCCTTTGGATGAATTTCTGTTTCAATTCTTCTGCCTGATTCACAAAGGTCCAGGAGTCGGAACAGTTACGTTTCAGGCGAACGAACTGTCCCTTGGGAATATTCCTGATCTACTGGGATTGTGATGGCTATCCGCCATTAGGTAGTTATTGGCCTGGACAGGTTTAAAGAATGTCTTTGTCTGAATTTTGTTATCGACAATGTATAGATTCAGATCTAAAAAAATCGTTCTGCTGCTCATCAAAATGACACACGAATTTTAAATTCCTGTCATTATTATTTAAATATTTGATGAACTCATCTAACAATTGCAGACCCCCAGACCAAATAAACACCACATCATCAATGTAGCGACGCCATAGTACCAAATTTGCACCCAGTGGGCAGTTGTTCCAAATGTAATCTTCCTCTCATGTGCTCATGAAGAGATTGGCGTAACTGGGCGCAAATTTCGTACCCATGGCAGTCCCACATGTCTGTAAATAAAATGAAACACTTATCAGCAGGTTTAATAACTATGTTCTCATTTGCCTCTAAGAGGGCCAATGCTTCCTTTTCCAATTTGCTCAAATTGTCATGTCGGATTTTGAATGTCCGACTAGACTCTTCTAGATTCTTTGTGACCATCTCAACAAATGTATTAACTTAGAGGCAAATGAGAACATAGTTATTAAACCTGCTGATAAGGGAGGGGGTATTGTCATCATGGATCGGGTCTTCTATATTAAAGAGTCCCTACGAATCCTAGGTGACACTGATACCTACCTTCCTTTATCTAGTGATCCCTTGAGTCAGTTCAAGCAGGATATGTTGGCTCTTCTAAACAAAGGGCTCACCGAACTAGCCATTACTGCGGACGAATTTGACTTCTTGAGAATAGCATTTCCACGCACTCCACTTTTTAATTTTATCCCCAAAATTCATAAGCACCTCACTCACCCACCGGGTAGACCTATTATTTCAGGGATTAAATCACTCACATCTAATTTATCACAATTTATTGATTTTCACCTTCAACCTTTTGTGTGCACAACTAAATCCTTTTTACGTGACACTATACATGTTTTACAGATACTGCGAGAGGTGGAATGGCGACCAGGGTTTGTGTGGGTGACCTTTCTTCTTTATTTAATTTTTTTTGGTTATTTTTAGTATATTTGTCTTGTAACATGCATTGTGTGTGTGCATCAGTTTGATGTGTAAGGTCGGACAAGCTAATTGTTATACACTTTAAATGTTTATATGTACTGTTTTTAATGTTGTTTCAATTTGCCATCATCCTGTGTCCATATTGGGCTACTAACTAACACTTATGCATTTCTAGCATTAGTGCGCACATGATTGATGGCATATATGATGGTTTGAGCTCTTTTTAATTTATTCACTCCCTGCCCGTAATGTGCGGGCGCGTGGTGCTCCACCTCCATTAACTAACAGCTGTGGCTTAGGTCACGATTGGAGGGAGGAGTTACGTGCTTGCGCTTACGGGAGAGAGCCTATAAATAGCTATGTCCAGGCACCAGAAGGTTACTCTTTGATAAAGTCCCCGTAAGGGACGAAACGCGTCAGAGGACCCTCCTTGGTTTTTTTTTATATTGGCTATCATGCCGTAATAAAGTACCCCTTTTTGTAGCACCTTGCCTCCAGCCTGTTTTAATTAGCAGTGCCCGTCCCACCACCTTTTCCTGCTCTACCTTACCTTTGGAAAGAGAGGCACGCAGCAGACCAGGAGCTACCTCATCATACCGGCCGGAGGAGTGTAAAAGAATTTAACTACCAACTGTGAGTAAATGTGCTCATTCTCAGTGAGGCTACGGGAGATTTGAAAAGCCCGCCCAGAGGGGGACCGCCGGGTGGAGCAACATACTCACCGGGAACAGGTTAGATGGCTTCTCCCCTCACTGCATGGATTATTATACTCATGGCTCACTCCACGCTGGAACAATAGGATTGAATTTATGCCTCAAGAGGATTAACCTGGTCTGTTTATTACTACTGTTATGCTTACAAGCAACACTCAGGATACAGAGCACCCAATCAGGGATTTTCCCTTGTCTACTTTGTGTGGGTGACAGTTGATGTCACTTCTTTGTACACCGTCATCCGACACGACCAGGGCTGCCAGGCCATCTCTCGAGTACTGGACACCAACACTGACATCACACCAGGTTTGAAATGTTTTCTGTTAGATAGTATATTACACATTCTCACTCATAATTACTTTTGTTTCAATTCACAATTTTATTTACAGACATGTGGGACGAAATTTGCGCCCAGTTACGCCAATCTCCTCATGAGCACATGGGAGGAAGATTACATTTGGAACAACTGCCCACTGGGTGCAAATTTGGTACTATGGCGTCGCTACATTGATGATGTGGTGTTTATTTGGTTGGGGGCTGCAATTGTTAGATGAGTTCATCAAATATTTAAATAATAATGACAGGAATTTAAAATTCGTGTGTCATTTTGATGAGCAGCAGATCGATTTTTTTAGATCTGAATCTATACATTGTCGATAACAAAATTCAGATAAAGACATTCTTTAAACCTGTCCAGGCCAATAACTATCTAATGGCGGATAGCCATCACAATCCCCAGTGGATCAGGAATATTCCCAAGGGACAGTTCGTTCGCCTGAAACATAACTGTTCCGACTCCCGGACCTTTGTGAATCAGGCAGAAGAATTGAAACAGAAATTCATCCAAAGGAAATATCCGGTAGAGCAATTAAATCAAGTTATGGGCCAGGTGGATTCTATTGATAGATCCACATTACTGGAGTATCGGAAAAAATCCAGATCCAAGGGGGATGACAATATATCATTTGTCACACAATATAATCAGATGGCACTGTTTAAGAAGTATTGGCCTATCCTTTTGAGAGATAACACTCTGGCACAGGTACTGACCCCCCACACCGAGTATAATTTTCACTAAGGCCACCAACCTCAAATCTTTAGTAGCACCTAGTTGCCCACTGTCTAAAAAGAAGTCTCATTCGTCTCATGCAGTTAATGGCTTTTTCACATGTACAAGATGCACAGCATGTAAGTATGGTAAACCAGGTACTATGTTCAAGTCCATTGTCACTTTGAAAATGTATCAAATAAAATCCTTTATTAATTGCCATACATTTTATGTAATCTATTTGCTGACCTATCCCTGTGGCTTACAGTATGTGGGACGCACAGGCAGGTCCTTCCAAAGAAGGATATATGAGCATGTGTACAATATTAAAAAGGGTCTAATAACCCACAGTGTGTCAAACCATTTTTTGAATTGCCACAACAAGGACCCTACTGGTCTTTGCTGTCAAGCAATTGAAATTGCTGCTACCAATTGGAGGGGGGGGGGGGGTGATAAACTCAACCAGATTAGCAGACGTGAAGCTTTCTGGATTTATGATCTTAGAACCCTCTCTCCAAATGGATTAAATTTAGACTTTGATCTAGGGGTCTTTCTTATCAAATAATATAGGGTCTTTTAAAATAGTGTATAGTGTTGCACTTTTTAATTACATTATATTCCCTTGGTTTCTTTTTTTCTGTATGATTATTATTATTATCATTTTTATATTTAATTATTGGAATGATTATAAGTATGAGTTTGTTATTTTAATATAATTATTTTATTATTTATATATTCATTATAAAATATAGATTATTATATTAGGATTATTATTATTGCATTAATATTTTGTTACTGCTATCTATGCAGTCTTAGATGAGAATTCATCTTCATTTTTTTTTTTTTTATAACTTGTATTTTATTAACAGATAAAAATACATGCTATACAGAAAGATATTTTGTGACCATTTAGTGCAACAGAAATATATGAATTACAATCATTAAAATACATAGATGATTCAAGCGTATCGGGGCACATGGCTTTTCGAGCCCTACTAAGCCATGTGAATTGGGGAAATCAATAGTGTGTGGGGAAAAAAAATACCTTGGGGGGGTGGGGGGGAGGGAGCGGAAGGAGGAATAGGAGGTTGGGAGGGAAGGTGGTATGGAGCCGATTTATCTTTTTGTGTGCGAGCCAGATTACAGGAGATAGACCGAACTGTTTTTAATACCGTCTTTACCAAGAGCCTTTACTTATGGCGATTGTGTTAATGTAGGAATTAGGCTTATGTTGAGTTTTTCACTCCTAAAGGAGAACGCATCCACACTATCATTGCCAGATTGTGTTACGCTCCACCCCGGGGATATCTGTCTGTGCCAACCACGGCGTCCAGACTTTTAGAAAGTTGTCGCCAGTGTCATTAACTAAACTCGTTAACTTTTCCATCTGGCAAATAAACCAAATGCGATTCCGAATCTTTGGGATAATTGGTATATCGGGGCGTTTCCATAATGCTGCGATCTCGCACCTCATAGCGATAGCGAAATGCGCAATTAATTTATTGTGCGTTTTTGATAGATCTTTTAGAGGTCTGTTCAGAAGGAACAGCCATGGATCTGGGGGAATAGTAAGGTCAAATATCCTTTGTATCCAATTTCTGATCTCTTCCCATATTTGGGATATACGCGGGCAAGACCACAGCATATGCAACAAGTCAGCCGTTTCTCCACATTGTTTAGGGAACAATGGGGAGGAGCCTGGAACAAACTTAGATAATTTGAGTGGGGTGAGGTACCATCTCATAAGAACCTTATATGCGTTCTCCTTTAGTGTGGTGCATATAGAGCTCTTTGCGGTAGCTAAGAATATGGTGTTCCATTCCTCTTCATCTAGAGTCTCCCCTAGATCTGTCTCCCATTGATTTCTAAATGACGGGGTTTGTTGACTTGAAGTTATAGAATCGACCATTTCTCCATATATTGTTGATATAAGTCCCTTAGTGTCGGTTTCAGCCCGACAGAGCTTTTCGAATTTCGTCAGGGGAGGATATGGGGCAAATTTGTTGTAAAATGCTCTGAGCTGGAGGTATTTAAAAAATTCTGTATGGGGTATATCTTTTTCTAATCTAATATGGTTGAATGTTTTGATTTTTAGATTATAACCCTCCAGGTCTTTAATTCTATGATAACCTTTCGATCTCCAAATTGAACTATTACCACCTACTAGGCCGGGCGCGAACCTGGGATTATTCCAAATAGGGGACATCAAGGAATTTCCTGATGTGAGTGAGTTCTTCAATGTCGATGCTTCCCAGATCGATATAGAGTTGGTCATTGAGGTGAGCGGCAGAGCAATGTGTTTCCGTGCGTTTTTAGGTAGCCAAATCAGGCTGCTAAGCTCCAATGGGGAACATGCAGCACCTTCCAATTCCACCCATCTTTTCAATTTAGGGTCAGAATGCCATTGAATAATGTGACTTAATTGAGCCGCTTTATAGTATGATGACAGGCAGGGTACCGCTAGGCCTCCCGCTATGACAGGTCTTTTCATATTTAATTTATTAACTCTCGTTTTTTTTCCCTTTCCAGACAAATGTAGATATTTCAGACTGAAGCGAGAGTATATCCTTCAGTTTGAGTGGCACTGGTAATGTCTGGAAGAGATATAGGATACGGGGAAGCAAATTCATTTTAACACTCTGTATCCTGCCTATCCAAGAGATTTTCTTGGAGGACCATCGAAATAGGTCTTTCTTTAACGTCCGAATCAGGTTGGGATAATTTGCATTATAGATGCTTTTTGCATCTTTTGTGATGTGAATCCCCAGATATCTTATAGAATGCTTTTGCCAGTTACATTTGAAGTTAAGTTTTAATAACTTCTCTGTATGTTTAGGAAGATTGATGTTTAGAGCTTCAGATTTGGATTGATTTATTTTGAATCCAGAGACTTTTGAGAATCAGTCTAGGAGGTCGAATAAGTTTGGTAGGGAGGTGAGGGGGTTTGAGATGATTAGAAGGATATCGTCTGCGTACAGGGCCACCTTATGTGATTGCGAATATGCGTTTAACCCTGAGATATCCGGATTGTCTCGAATATGCGCCGCCAAGGGTTCGATACATAGGGCGAACAGGAGGGGAGATAACGGGCACCCCTGTCTTGTGTCACTTTGAATTTGAAGTGGGAGTGAAGGGAAGCCCTGATGTATGACCCTGGCTATTGGGCCTGAGTACAACGACATAATCGCTCCACTCACCCGATCCCCAAAACCAAATGCCGCGAGTGTTTCTTTGAGGTATGGCCAGTCTATCCTATCAAAGGCTTTTTCTGCATCCAGACTTAATAGCATATTTTGTTTGTTGTCTTTGTTTGCCAATTCTAGCAGATCGATCAATCGCCGGGTGTTATCCGCTGCCTGCCTCCCTTTGATGAAACCGACTTGATCTGGATGTATTAGTCTGGGTAGGATTAGACTTAATCTATTAGCCAGTAATTTAGCATACATTTTGATATCAGTATTGATTAAGGATATTGGCCTGTAGCTTTTACAATTCAGCGGGTCCTTGCCAGGCTTGTGAATTAGTGATATTGACGCTCGCAGCATGTCTCCAGGGACTGGGGCTCCCGCTAAAATAGCGTTAAACAAGTGGAGCAACCTTGGGGCAAGTGAATTAGCAAATTTCTTATAATATAGCCCTGAAAACCCATCTGGCCCGGGTGCCTTTGATGGTTTGAGTTCTTTAATAGCTTGAGACACTTCTTCCTAAGGTGAAGTCAGCTCCCAGCCTACTCCTGTCGCTCTCTGTCAATCTCTCTAGTTTTGAGCTGTTTAAGAAATCTCTTAAAGCTCTGGTTGTTTTACTATTATGTGCCACTTTCTTCCCATCATATAGGGAACCATAGAATGAACCAAATTCTTCTACTATCTTTTTGGGGTTGGCTGTATGTATACCAGATTTTAAGCGTATAGCTTGGATGTTAAACTTGGATTGCCTCTCTTTTAGCGCTCGTGCCAGCATCGTATCCGGCCTGTTAGCCTTTTCATAAAATTTCCTCTTAGACCAACTTAATGAGTTATCGGCCCTGGAAGTCAGTAACATATTCAATTCAATTTTGGTGTCTTTTAATGCTTGTGTCGTTTGGGAATCTGGACTATTTTTGTGAGATACTAGGAGGGAGTGTAGATTGGTTTAGAGTGTATTAATTTTGGTATCTCTCTCCCGTTTCCTCTTGGCTGTGATGCTGATCAGTATGCCCCTCAGTGTTGCTTTGTGAGCCTCCCATAATATCATAGGGGAATCCACAGAGCCTGTGTTCAGTTCAAAGAACTATTCTATATCGTGACCTATTGCATCACAGATTTCGGGTATCTTTAGGATGGATTCGTTGAGTTTCCAATTCGCTCCCGGTCTACTAGCCTGGATATTGTTACACCTAAGCTCTATTGGTGCATGGTCAGACCATGAAATATCATGGATCTCTGAGCGAGAGACCATAGGAACCAGTTGACATGAGACGAAAAAGTAGTCGATTCTGCTATATGTGGTGTGGGGATGGGAGTAGAATGTATAATCTCTGTCTGTTGGGTGCACCTCTCTCCAGATATCTACCAGTTGGTTATCTTTTAGGTTTTTGGTTAATGCGGAATGTGTCTTTTTGTTGTCTGGATCATTTCCACCAGATCTATCTATCCATCATCGCATGCATCGCAATATTAAAGTCACCTGCAAGAATGATATTACCTTTAGCGACTGAGTGTAATATTCGTAAGAAATTATTAAAGAACGTGGCGTCCTGTGCACAAGGGGCATATAGGGAAGCTAATGTGATATGTTGCTCATGTATTGTGCCCACTAGAATGATATAACGGCCTTCTGTATCTTTCTTAGTTGTCTGAGTTACGAATGGTACTTTGTTATTGAATAGTATGGCTACGCCTCTTTTTTTTACCGAGGCTGATGCAGTATAGAATTGAGAGAAACCCTTGTCTAGGAATTGGGGTGAGTTGGTTTTGCTGAAGTGTGTCTCTTGTAGAAACAGCACATCTGCCTGCTTTCTTTTATAATCTGAGAAGGCTAATTTTCTCTTTATTGGGCTATTAAAGCCTTTCACATTGTGAGAGATTAAAGTTAGCGCCATATTTTACCGTAGGAGAAGTGTGTTATGATGCGTCTCGTATACTCACTGCTGATGACAGCTCTAAGTATTCTCATCAATGTATCTGTTGCTTCTTTGTCGATTAGGTTCTGCTGTGCGGCTCTTTGTTCCCGAATTCCGGGGGAGGGGGGGGGGTTGGGGAGGAGGGAGGAATGAAGGGTGGACCAAACAGGGAAGGCTACATGAGGAATAAAACAAAATTTAAAAATTAACATGTAAAAGAGTGAGAAAAAAGAAAATAGCTATGGATGAAAAATAAAACAAAAGCTCATCTCGGGAGCCCCCGAGTATGGCTCCTGTGCCCAGAGGGTAGGTCTGCTGTCTTCACCACTTGGGTGAACTGAGCTCCTGTGGCGGAGACAGACCTCCCTGGGTCTTGGGTCTAGTCCCTCTTCTTTGGGGACCGTAAAAGATGACACATGTGCCACGCCGGGGTTATCCCTGTCACGGTGACTTTATGGCAGGCTGTAATGTACACCAAAATATATATAAAATATAATATATATTTATAACTGGGTCTGAACTGGGACGAGACTTAGATATGATAAAATATAATTTATTCCTTGATAAAGGTGAACACAACAGATATACAAATAACAGGCAAAATATGGACACTTACTTAAAATGGAAATGATGAAACAGTCCTATCTGGACTGGCAGTTCATACAGCAAACTTCATGGTCATCAAGACACCAAAGACATGAAAGACCTCTGGCATGAAGACATTGCATAGCGTTTCTCTCAGCAATCAAGATGGTATAGAAAAGACCAAGGATAAAGGGTGGACAACAGTTTATAAACCTTTTGTGCCCTATCCTTACCATTACACTGGCGACACACTTTATTCGAGCTCGGCTAGTCCCACGAATTCGGGTATACCCGGGTGTATTGAGGTTTGTGACTGTTTTCTGCCCGAGTGCATTGAGGTATTTTCCAAGCAGGGATTGAAGCATTTTATTCCCGCTGGCTGCAATACTGCACAGTATATATATATACTGCATTACAATTCATGAATTTATGCCATCTGGTAGACACGCGAAGCATTGCAGCCTATTAAATCCTAATCATTATCATTTAACAGATCAGCCGCCCGTCAGCCAGGCATGAACCCAGGCTGGGAAGGCAAACGCAACGGGGCTTGTCAGAGGTGAGGAGCGGCGCATTCCAGGTATCTGCCAGGTACATACTGGGTATTTGCTCGAATAAAGTGTGTCGGTGCAGTAGGTACAGTTGATTGGTCTTCAATTAACTCTAGCCACTCATTAACGTGGGAACACCTTTTGATACATGCCCCCCTGCTAGCTGGTACATGCGCAGTAGAGCTCAGGGGTCTCATTTCTGTAACCCCTCCTCTGCATCAGGAATGCCCGCTAGTCTACCAGATTGGATTCCTGGCAGGATATTCTTTGTTGTGAGGTGTGAAATGGAACACTTGAAGACTGCTCTGGTTTGAGTAATCTCCGCCCTCATGCAAACAGTGGAGGTGACAAAATCCTTTGAACCATACTTAAGTCCTAGACATTGGGTCGCCTTTCTGGCCATATGCTACCCTGGTATGCAAAGGAATTTCCTCTGGGTTTTACCCATACCTTGGAACACAGTATGAAAGATAAAACATAAACATATTAAAATATCCGGTTCCGTTGGGTCCAGCAGGTCCAAACTTCCCAGTTCTCAATGCCGGAACTGGGACACCCTATGGTCCAATTTGAGACTTGCTACGACCTTCGGAACCGGAGATACACAAATACACTTAAAACCGTTTCATATTTTAATACAAAAATCTCCGCTGTAAATGAAATCACGGTTTTTCACTAAATCCCCATTGAAAACAACGGGCTCCGCCGCCATAGAATTTCAATGGCAAACCGCCGCCGCTGGCGGCTATGGGAATCCGCCGCCATAGACTTTCAATGGGGCGACGCCGCCGTTGAAGTCAATGGGGGTTTTCCGCCGTAGCCGGTCAATGGAGATTGGCTGCCATTGGAGTCTATGGGAAAAGTCCCGAACTTTCAAGGGGGTCCATACTCCGTCGGGTTGGTCCAAGAGGGTCAAGGATGGTTCTGCAGCGATGCCGGAGCAGTGACTACAGATACCCCAAACCCTGATCCTCTGGACCCTCCGGAACCGGAGCTATGGATTACAAAATGTCAGTTTTTGACACTTAGCCGTTTTCCTGAGCCGTTTCTGCCGCCGCCATTGCAACCTATGGCACGACCCGCTCTTCTTGGTTCAACCCTTATCGGGGGTCCAGGATACGGGGACCCGGTTGTGGTCAAGTGGGGGGAGGTCTAGGAACTAGGGGCAGAAAGAATTTTATTTCTAGGTGCTCTAGAACTGTTTATTCCCACGCCACTTGTCGTTGAACTTGACTTGTTAAGTGATCAAAGCTCTCCTATTGAAAAAGTATCCGCTTTGCAGTTAAGCGGTTTGGACGGCAGCCAACTCGTTCCTGGAAAGCTCTTTCGAGGATTCTCCATTGAAGTCAATGGGCCCATTGACTTACAATGGGAAACCGCCGCTCTTCCTCTCAGACGCCATCTGCTGGTCTTCTCAGGAAACAGGACCCAACAGCAAGATTCACCATTGAAACACATGGAGCCTCAATGGCGGCCTATGGGAGCCTGTAAAATGGTGCCTGAAAAGGCGGGAAAATTACACAAAGGGCTATAATCACTAAACAACTACTAACCCTTGTGCTCCCGGATGGATCCTAGTGTGTGTGTATGATGCAGACACTGATTAACAATAAAACAGGGGAACAGTGGAATATACATTTTCAGGTTATAACAAGGGTTAAATCACATTTCTGGACCTCAGCCCAGTTAACCCCTTGTCTCCCTGGTGAGGTCAGGGGATGGCCAAATGGGGTGTAACCCCTTTAATACCGGGCCACCCCCTCTCTCCCTCTACAATCCCCACCGGCTTTCTTTCTTGAATTGATTGCCTTTTTCAACTGCGACAACTAAATTAAACCAGAGCAAACAAGATGATCATTTAACATACGGATAAAATGTTCCTTGTATCAACTAGAACCTAAACAACATAATATAACCTACTAAAGTCATATAAAGTTCATATCATAAAAAACATACATATATATACTGCACCGACACACTTTATTCGAGCAAATACCCAGTATGTACCTGGCAGATACCTGGAATGCGCCGCTCCTCACCTCTGACAAGCCCCGTTGCGTTTGCCTTCCCAGCCTGGGTTCATGCCTGGCTGACGGGCGGCTGATCTGTTAAATGATAATGATTAGGATTTAATAGGCTGCAATGCTTAGCGTGTCTACCAGATGGCATAAATTCATGAATTGTAATGCAGTATATATATATACTGTGCAGTATTGCAGCCAGCGGGAATAAAATGCTTCAATCCCTGCCTGGAAAATACCTCAATGCACTCGGGCAGAAAACAGTCACAAACCTCAATACACCCGGGTATACCCGAATTCGTGGGACTAGCCGAGCTCGAATAAAGTGTGTCGCCAGTGTATATATATATATATATATATATATATATATACACACACATACATACATATACACATATATATGCATACGCATACATAAAGAAAGGAAATCTATAAAAATATATAAAAAAATAAAAATATATACACATATATACACATAAAATAAACTATATCTTATGATATAAAAATATGATGCAAAAACCCTAATCTGTGTGAACTTGAAACCTTTGAACCTAAAATTCTAAATATTTATAAAACTTTTTCTATAATTAATATAATTAATATTAAACCCCCGTTCCACCTTGATGTTAGTCTTTAATCAGGCGCCCCTTCATTAATATGAAACTACATTGAACTCGTTATGACAGTCAAGCTAACTGTGTCTGAACAAACGGTCCAATCTGGTTATGAAAGAACAGGTGATACCACTTGTGACACAAGAAAATCCATTTATTCAGCTATGTGCTCTATATCTCATGAATGACATGCGATACGTAACCCAGGGGGACACTGAGGATGACATGGGCACAAGCATCATTTTTACTACCTAATACCCAGAACCATAATTAATCCCTGATCCTTGTCTTATCTATATATGTGTAATATCAATGGATTAAAATAATATATATTTAGGGATTTAGGGTAACCTTCTTCTATTATGTCCTCTCCAGTTTATTTATAGCTGAAAAGTGTAATCTACTATGAGGGAATATAAACGGTGGGCTTATTCTTACTTAATCTATTTTTTCCAAATTATGAGAGGTTATGGGAAGCTAATTCATCTTTTTTATGTTTCGAGACCTTCCTACGGTCTACGGTTAAGAGACACTGCAGCACTGATACTGAATTTGAAATCCAATCAGTACATATGGCCAATAGGTTCTATGAAAGGGGCTATAGCAGGAGAGTGGTTAAGCGTGCTTACAAAAGGGCTAAATATACACCGTGAAGATTTCTCCTTACTGAACAAGTACCGGCGCCCAGTGATAAAGTGATGTGGTTTGTGAGCACCTTTAATAAACAATGGCAGTATGTCAGGGCCATACTTCAAAAGCATTGGCATATTTTAAAGGCAGATACCCACATTACCGAATTTTTAAACAGCTACCCTTCAATGGTCAGCAGACGAGCGCAGAATATCAGGGATGTATTAGTCCACAGTCATTTCAGCGAAGCCCAGCCAAGAACTTGGTTACCCCCCAAACCGTTGGGGTCTTATAGCTGCAACAGATGTAAGGCCTGTCAGTACATGCATGTCACCAAGGAATTTACGAACTGGGATAAGTCCAAAGTCTACCAGATTCGTAAATTCATCAATTGCTTGAATTCAGGCATTATTTATCAAGGTGTCTGCATGTGTGGAAAAATGTATGTGGGCAAAACTAGACGTCCCCTTAAACAAAGGGTGCTAGAATACATCGGTACCGTATGGAACAAGGCTGATAAACCCCTGGCGAGACATGTTAACTACTGTCACCAGTGGGATTTAACAACAATTAAGTTTGTTGGTATCGACCAATTCTCCATGGGTCAAAGACATGGTGACTAGGACACAGCCTTACTGCAAAGAGATGCTAAATGGATTTATACATTGAACACACTGTCACCCAATGGCCTGAACGAGGGTTTTTTGTTTAGCCCCTTCGTCTAGGCCGTTTCGTTCTCAGAAATTATCCAACACTCCTTTGCTAGTCCTATGTCTAGCACTAGTCTCCCTCTCTGACTTAGGGATTTAGTTTCAGTTCTTGTAAGTGTACAGCAAGCATGTCAAACTCGCGGCCCACGGGCCGCATGCGGCCCACAACGTGTATCTGTGCGGCCCAGCCAATGTGTCCCGGTTACGGCGGCGGTGAGGAGGATGCGGCAGCTGGTAAGTATTCTCTGTGTGAGTGAATGCTGCCGGGGGGATTGGATGAAGGGCCGCATGGGTTTGAATGAAGGAGGCGGGGCTTAGAATGCCGGCCGGGATGCAGGGGATTGGTCGCAGGCAGGTCAGAGGAAGCCGGGGGCGGGGCTTCCGCTTTGTGCAGAGCACACGGTGAGTGTGTCTCTGCCTTCCCGCTCCTGGCTTCTCTGCCTGCTGCGCAGTGTCCCCCGCCGGGCGGGCAGCCATAGGGACCTGGGGCAGAGGCGCTCACCCCCTTTGGCGCTCACCCCCTTTGGCGCTCACCCCCTTTGGCGCTCACCCCCCCTTGGCGCTCACCCCCCTTGCCGCTCACCCCCCCTTGCCGCTCACCCCCCCTTGCCGCTCACCCCCCTTGCTGCTTGCCCCCTTGGCGCCCCCCCCTCTTGTACCCTTGGCGCTCCCTTTGCCCCCGGTCCGCATGGTGCGGGAGATGGGCGTGGGGGCGGGCAGTGGTGGTGCGCGATCGCTGGCGGGCGGTGGGTGCAGCGGGAGCCTCAAAAAGCAGGCCTTTCCTCTGTCCCCCAACCCCCCTGTCCCCCGCCCCCCCTCTCCAGTCACTCACATCCGTCGCTGTACTCCACTTTGTGTGTGTGTGTGTGCGTGTGTGGCGGTGTGTGTGTATGTGTGGGGGGGTGTGTGTGCAGGGGGGGGGGGTGGGGGGGGGAGTGTGTGTGTGGGGGGGGGGGGAGTGTGTTTATGTGTGGGGGGGGAATGTGTGTGTGTGTGGGGGAGACAGAGAATAGAGGGGATTGAGCGAATGGGGGTGGGGAGGGAAGGGAGAGAGAATAGGGGGAGACAATGGGAGAGGGTGAGAGAAAATGGGACGGGAAGTAGAGAGAGAATGAGGGACAGGGCTGCCAACAGGCCCGGTGAGTCAGTCAACCACCCTCTCTCTCTCTCTCCCCCACCCTCTCTCTCTCTCCGCCACCCTCTCCCTCTCTCCCCCACCCTCTCTCCTCTCCCCCACCCTCTCTCTCTCTCTCCCCCACCCTCTCTCTCTCTCTCCCCACCCTCTCTCTCTCCCCCACCCTCTCTCTCTCCCCACCCTCTCTCTCTCCCCCACCCTCTCTCTCTCCCCCCACCCTCTCTCTCCCCCCACCCTCTCTCTCCCCCCACCCTCTCTCTCTCTCCCCCCCACCCTCTCTCTCTCCCACCCACCCCCTCTCTCTCTCTCCCCCCCATCCTCTCTCTCCCCCCCATCCTCTCTCTCCCCCCCATCCTCTCTACCCCCATCCTCAATCTCCCCCCATCCTCTCTCTCTCTCCCCCCCATCCTCTCTCTCTCTCCCCCCCACCCTCTCTCTCTCTCCCCCCCACCCTCTCTCTCTCTCCCCCCCACCCTCTCTCTCTCTCCCCCCCACCCTCTCTCTCTCTCCCCCCCACCCTCTCTCTCTCTCTCCCCCACCCTCTCTCTCTCCCCCCCACCCTCTCTCTCTCTCCCCCCCACCCTCTCTCTCTCCCCCCCCCACACTCTCTCTCTCTTCCCCACCCTCTCTCTCTCCCCCACCCTCTCTCTCCCCCACCCTCTCTCTCCCCCACCCTCTCTCTCTCCCCCCACCCTCTCTCTCCCCCCACCTTCTCTCTCCCCCCACCCTCTCTCTCTCTCTCACTCCCACCCACCCTCTCTCTCCCCCCCTCTCTCGTTCTCCCCCCCACCCTCTCTCTCCCCCCACCCTCTCTCTCCCCCCACCCTCTCTCTCTCTCCCCCCCACCCTCTCTCTCTCCCCCACCCTCTCTCTCTTCCCCACACTCTCTCTCTCTCCCCCACCCTCTCTCTCTCCCACCCTCTCTCTCTCTCCCCCACCCTCTCTCTCTCTCCCCCACCCTCTCTCTCTCTCCCCCACCCTCTCTCTCTCTCCCCCACCCTCTCTCTCTCTCCCCCACCCTCTCTCTCTCCCCCACCCTCTCTCTCCCCCCACCCTCTCTCTCCCCCCACCCTCTCTCTCTCTCCCCCCCACCCTCTCTCTCTCTCCCCCCCACCCTCTCTCTCTCTCCCCCCCACCCTCTCTCTCTCTCCCCCCCACCCTCTCTCTCCCCCCCACCCCCTCTCTCTCTCTCTCTCTCTCCCCCCACCCCCCCTCTCTCTCCCCCCCACCCTCTCTCTCTCTCCCCCCCACCCTCTCTCTCTCTCCCCCCACCCTCTCTCTCTCTCTCCCCCCCACCCTCTCTCTCCCCCACCCTCTCTCTCTTCCCCACCCTCTCTCTCTCCCACCCTCTCTCTCCCCCACCCTCTCTCTCTCTCTCTCCCACCCTCTTTCGCTCCCCCACCCTCTCTCTCTCTCCCCCACCCTCTCTCTCTCCCCCACCCTCTCTCTGTGTCTCCCCCACCCTCTCTCTCCCCCACCCTCTCTCTCCCCCACCCTCTCTCTCCCACCCTCTCTCTCTCTCCCACCCTCTCTCTCTCTCCCACCCTCTCTCTCTCTCCCACCCTCTCTCTCTCTCCCACCCTCTCTCTCTCTCCCACCCTCTCTCTCTCCCACCCTCTCTCTCTCTCTCCCACCCTCTCTCTCTCTCCCACCCTCTCTCTCTCTCCCCCACCCTTTCTCTCTCCCACCCTCTCTCTCTCTCTCCCCCACCCTCTCACTCCCACTCTCTCTCTCTCTCCCACCCTCTCTCTCTCCCACCCTCTCTCTCTCTCCCACCCTCTCTCTCTCTCCCACCCTCTCTCTCTCTCTCCCACCCTCTCTCTCTCTCCCACCCTCTCTCTCTCCCACCCTCTCTCTCTCTCCACCCTCTCTCTCTCTCTCTCTCTCTCTCTCTGTCACCCTCACCCACTCTCTCTGTTTTATCTTAACTGCTCTATACCTACAACGAAATAACCTATTCTGCTTTCTTCCAGATATGACTCTCAAGGTTCACACGGGAGACCTCGGAAGACAGGTAGGGAACACCTCCCCTCCAGTATAGTACCTTGAGGGACTGCAGATCAGGTAAGATCCCAGGCGGGATTGCTGCTTTGGAAATTGTTAAGAGGGGGCATCCTGACACTGGTTAATGGGTTCAGAAGTCATTCACGTCTGGCTTTTTTTTTTTGGTTCGGTTAGTGAGGACAACACACACACACACACACACACACACACACACACACACACACACACACACACACACACACACACACACACACACACACACACACACACACACACACTGTACTTTTCAAAATAAACCTACGTTTCTATGAAAATTTAAGTTTTTGTTTTTTGCGGCCCACATAAACTTAAACCTTGTTTATTTGGCCCGTGTTAGCCTTTGAGTTTGACATGCTTGGTGTACAGCATTCTATAGTGCCACATTGGTTAACAGGGCAGATGTACTCCTGCCATTATACTAATCACTATAAGTCTATTTGCTAATTTTCGTGGCTGGTCTGAATCCACTGGAGGGTTGCTTTATCAACAACTCTTATCCTATATCGGTGATATCCATCACAGTGGATTTTAATATGTTCATCAAATATTAATACTTTTTCATAACACTCTCTGATACTAAGTAGGGAGGTAGTCATATCCCCCTATTGCCCCTGATTTGTAGTATGAGGGCATTCTTCCTTGCACTTCGGTATCACCTTGTGTCATTCTTTCACATAGAAATTAGTATATTGCAATAGTAACATACAGTAGAGGCCACATTTATCCTAACGCTTGCTTTAAACTAGGCTAGTTTGAGGCACGTTTAAGGCATTTCTGCATTGGGACTGCCAGGACCCCCACTGTTAATCTGATAGGCCATTAATCAAAGCAGAAATGCTGGGGCTAGTTTAAGGCACGTTTAAAGCATGTATTCTGACAATTCCTGGGTCTTTTTGGTGAATGCCACTGGTTTTTGTTAGAATAATCGTAGTCTCTACTGTAGCTGGCTTACAATACTGTTGCATTAACTGCTATAGGCATTGTGGGGGTGGGAGTAAAATATATAGTTCTTTTCAGTGGGATGGAGTTCCCTCCAGATATCAGTGAGCTGGTTTTGTTTGAGGCCTATCTTCAAGGCATCCAAGACTTTCCTCCGACAATTTCTGGAGACACCAGTTCTGTCTAGCTTCGGGTTCAATGTTAAATTGAAATCCCCAGCTAGAATGATATGGCACTTTGGCCACTAGATTTAGTTTCCGAAAAAATTCCCGGAAGAAGTCATGGTTCTGTTCACAGGGGGCATATATTGAGGCGAGTGTGGTCAATTGTTCTTGTACCCTCCCGACGACTAACAAAAATCTGCCCTCACTATCCCTTCTGAGGGTTTCTAAGGTGAATGGGACCCTGTTATGGAAGAGGATGCCGACCCTCGCTTTTTCTCTGCTGCAGATGCCAAGTAAAATCGTGAGAATTGTTTATCTAAGTATTTCGGAGAGCTGCAGCGGCTGAAGTGGGTTTCCTGAATGAGTAGGATATTGAGTAGGGAATTCAGCAATGGCCAATCTAGAACAGCCTTCAATTTCTCAGGATCCATGGTGAAGCCTTTATCGAAAATTATATAGCCAAGGAAGGCTGTGGATGATTGGTGGAAGAGACATTTCTCCATCTTTGCGAAGAGGCTATTTGTCTTGGCGGCACACCAACTCGTGACTGGCCAATCAGGTAGGGGGATTTTTCCGGCACGAGCAGGGGAATTGAAAAAGAACTGCATGAGCTGCTTGGGCGGCCATGACGGGTCACCAGCGGCTCAAATACGATCGCCGTTGGCGACCTGGTGATCGGATTTGTCGGGCACTGGTTATTATTACAGAGACTTATTTCAATACATTCTATATCAACATCTGTTTGGGACCATTATTATAGCTCCTCAATTGGTTCATGTCATAACACCTAGCATTGGTTTCCAATATATTTTGTGTGTACACATAGTCTCTGGACAGGTTGTACTGGGCCATCACAGGCTTTTAGAGTACTTTATTTTACTCCACCATATGGCCACTGTCACAGTAGACTAGTACTTATGAACAATTTTATATTTTTGGGATTATCGATTGAGCATAACAAGGTGGGCAAAATAAATTGTAATTTATTTATTTTTAGACAAACACACGACAACCTCAGGATATACTTAATAATCAGTTACTGGGATGGGGAAACAAAATAAATTCTCCATAGAACGAAAGATGAAGAAATAAAGTCCCTGGCTTACAATCCTTTTGGCTAGGGCGCAACTTGCCTGTCCGATATTTCCACCAAATGGAGAGAGTTCGTTCTGGTTTGTTGGGATTCGTTCTGGGATCCGCAGCGCTAAAGAATTCCTGAAATTGGGGTTAAATCCTTGGTTACAATGTTTTAAATCATAGATATGTATTCATAGAAATATATTGTAATTTATTTACATAATGAACATATACAACTTGATTTACAAAATATTACGAAAATACACTAACTGGGATGGGGCAAAACAAAATCCTCTACTTCCAGAACGAAATCTTTAGAAATAGCGTCTCTCTGGCGTGCCGATGACCTCATCCTGGACGGAAGGGTAAGAGGAGAGCTCCTGAGACCCTCATGGATAAAACTAATCTAAAGCAGATTTACCCCGAAATTTAAGACACCAAAACACACTGGTCAGACCCCTGAACAAGCAGGGATGTCCCACAAAGCAAAAAACCAGCCCGGACAGGGAGTTTCAAAGTACTTTACTCCGTCCAAACAGGGCACTGATACCGGCACAAAAAAACAAGATGGCGCCTCCCCGCCCGGCGCACGAGGTGCCAAGCCTGCAGCAACAGACCAAGAGCGCCCAACCGAAACACTTGTCATAGAGCAGGGGATCACTAAGGCATACTTGGAGGAGCTCCACAGTAAACTATACCGATCCCTGCAGTCTAACTTAAGGGAGGCGGTCGACGAGCTGAAACGGGACATAACAGGGTTAACAAAGCGAACCGCGACCCTGGAGGCCAGACTGGAGGAGACCCTAACAAGCCAGAAAGAAGCGGACGAGGAAATCACCCGGCTGGGTGCAGAGGTGAACTTTCTGAAGGACGGCCTCAAGGACCAAGAGAACCAGGACCGCCGCCAGAATATCAGACTGCGCGGGGTCCCGGAGGAGGTCCTCCCTAACCAGCTCCGAGGCTACCTCAAAGAGTTCTTCACAACCATGTGTGAAGACTTGGAGGAGAGAGAGCTAGAAATTGATATAGCTCACCGCGCGTTAGGCCCAAGGTCAGAGGACCCTAACAGGAGAAGGGACGTGATCGTCCGTTTACATAGTTACACGGCCAAAGAAAAAATCATGAACGCCTGCCGTGAGAAGGATCCCATACAGTTCCAAGGGGAGCCCCTCCAAGTCTTTACCGATCTATCTAAAACAACTGTTACCCGACGCAAAGGACTACGCCCTTTAACTTTACTGCTGCGCGAGAAGGGAATTAAGTACAAATGGGGGTTCCCTTTTAAACTGACTATCCATCACAAGGGAAAATTCTATACTATTAGATACCCCGAAGACATGACCCCGCTGGCCCGAGCTCTTGGATTAACCCCCCCCCCTGCTTCCTGGGATGCTGAAGAATGCCACCCCCAGAACCAGGAGCCCGAGGACCCTCCTGTGTGAGCATCGGAATAGACTCGCGAGACAGCGACACACGAACCGAAGTAGCAGCCCCTGATAAGCGTTGCATCTCCGCGGACCTGGAGGCACCGGACGCTCCTGCCCAACCTTCGACGACACCCCCGTGTAAAAAGGAAAAACCCCTGAGGCACTAACCCGAGATTGCGCCACCGCAACCCTTTGCGCGACCGACGGCTCCTGCACACCGGCACCGGAGGTCAACGAGAATCCCGCGAGACCGCGACCCATCTCTTCCTTGCCTGGAGCGCCGGCCGTACCTCCGAGGAACAGAGGGAGGGAGGCTGCTTTGCCCCCCTTTTTTTCTCCTTTGTCTGCAAGGGCCGAGACTGGGGTCAACCATGCAGCCTGTTGTCCCGTCAGCGACGTGGACTTGGGCCACAGAAAGCCCGCGGGAACTACTTATCCCCCGAACTCGGAACCCTATGGGACCCAGACCGAAGGACACACGTCGGACGGGTCTGTAACCCAGTTTAGACTAAAGGCCAAGTTGGACAACGGATGTTAGTCCCATTTAAAGTTATGAGGCCTAAATGTTAGAAAACCAGCTGATTATTATTACTGTTATTCCTCACACAAAAGTTAAATGAAAAATCAATCCCCATCACTTCCCCCCCTCCCCTCCCACCCCCTATCCCAATCCCCCCACCCACACCACCCCACTATAAGCCATATATTATACGCTAAACAAAGAGGCCACCCATACGCTCCCCGTTTCCCACTCCACCTTACCTTTACCCCCCATGTCCCTACCCCCCCCCCCACTTCCCTCTTCTAAAGGACTAGTAGCTGAAGGTCCTGTAGAAATATTGCCTATCGGATCAGAACTGACATGGTTGAATTCAGAAAGTACATAATGTCATATTGTATGCAAAATACAGGTGTAATTCATAGGAACCCCACCTTCCCCCTCTTACTCCCCCTGCCCTTCCTTTGCCCCCCCCCCCACCCCTTACCCCCCTACCTAAGCCCCCCCCACCCTTTCCCCCCTGCCCCCCTAGCTACGCCCCCCCCCCAATGGTATAATTGTCTTAAGCCTTAAAGAAATACTGCTTCTCTGATCAAAGGCGGGAAAAGCTGGATGTGACAAAACAGTGAAAGAATGCAATTTTATATTAGATGCTAGACAAAAGGGATATACTTTTGATTCCTACATCCCTCCCCTCCCTCCCCCTCCCTCCCCCTCCCTCCGCACCCCTTCCCCCCCCCCCCTCCACCACCTCTCCCCCTCCCTTTTTTCCTCAACCCCTTACTCCTCGGTAGAGTAACGGAAGCCTTAAAAGAAATATTGTCCCCTGGTTCAAATGTAGCCATGTTTATATGCCTTATTGCAGAGAAAGTATACAACTCTAAATGTATATATCAGACAAAATGTGCCATGTATATGTCCCCCTTTTATCCCTCCCATCCTACCCTTCCACCCTCCCCCCCTCCCTCCCCCTCCCCTTCTCCCTCCCCCTCCCCCTTCCCTTCTCCCTCCCCCTCCCCCTTCCCTTCTCCCTCCCCCTCCCCCTTCCCTTCTCCCTCCCCCTTCCTTTCCCCTCCCCCTCCCCCTCCTGGTATGTTAAATGAAGGTCCTAAAGAGAGTACATAAGGTCATATTGTAGGCAAAATACAGGTGCAATATGTAGGTACCCCACCTCCCTCCTCCCACTCCCCCTGCTCCTCCCCACCTCCTATGGATGCCCCCCCTATCTCCCTTATAATGGTATAATGGTCTTAAGCCTTAAAGAAACTCTGCTTCTCTGATCAAAGGTGGGAATAGCTGGATGTGACAAAACAGTGAAAGCATGCAATTCTATACTAGATGCTAGACAACTGGGCTATATTTTTGAATCCCACAGCCCTCCCCTCCCTCCCCTTCCCTCCCGCACCCCTTTCCCCCCCCTCCACCGCCTCCCCCCTTCTAGGTAGAGTAACGGAAGCCTTAAAGACATATTGTCCCTTGGTTTAAATGTAGCCATGTCTATATGCAATATTGCAGAAAAAGTACACAACGCTAAATGTATATACTAGACAAATGTGCCATGTATATGTCCCCCTCTTATCCCTCCCATCCTACCCTACCACCCCCCCTTTCTCCCCCTTCCCCCCCCTCTCGTATAACAAATGAAGGTCTGAAAGAAATGCTAGGCCTTGGATTGAAAGTTACCAAGACTGGATGCCATAGAGCAGAGGAGGCATACAACTTAACATTACACGCAAAGTAAATGTACTATACATATGTTTCGCATCCCCCCCCCTTTTTTTCCCTATCCCTGGCCTCGCCCCTCCCCACCATTCACAGAGGACAGCTTACAACCTCAGATGTAATTAGATTGTAAGCTCCTCGGAGCAGGGACTCCTTCCTTAATGTTACTTTTACAGTATGTCTGAAGCACTTATTCCCATGATGTGTTATTTATATTTGTTATTTATATGACATGTATTACTACTGTGAAGCGCTATGTACATTTTATGGCGCTATACAAATAAAGACATACATACATACATACATATGACAGGCCCCGCCCCTCAGGAGATTCTGGAGAGATAGATCTAAACCCCTACCAGAGCCATTTGCACCATATGGCTCACGCACCTTGCCTGAATAGGCCCTCCCGGGAACCGCAGAAAAATAAATATATGGAGACAAAAGCAATCGATTCCCTAGTCACTGAGGGACTACCTCCCCCCCCACAACGCCCCCTCTCCCCCCCCATACTCCCTTCCCCCTCCCCCACCTTAATAACTGTCACTCACCTGGCCTACATACCCTCACAACCCAACCCCCACCAACCACCCCCACATCCTTACCCTACCACCAGGATAGCAAGTAGGAAAAACGGGTAAATGGAGTACCAGAGGGTCTCTACCTCGCCCGTTCCCGACGGTTGCCGTCACCGGACCCACCCCCCAAGGGTCCTAAACCCTACAAGCCGACTACTAGTTAAGTCGGTCTTGCTCCATCAAGACCACGCCAAGGTCTACTTTCTTCTCTATCTGCAACCTGCTGACACTGTCCCAGCAGGTCCCCCGCCCTCGAACCCCCTCCTCACACCCTGGCCAACTAAGGTCAACAACAGACGTAGGCATCACTTCACTGAGTCTCAAAAGACCGCCCCTAGTGGGAAGGGACAGGTCATAAAACTGGATAAAGAAAAGGGTTGTTATGGCTAAACAAGGAACAATTAAACTAGTATCCCTAAATGTAAAGGGCCTTCAAAACAATAGGAAGAGGTGGCTTGCCCTCCAAGAATTAAAAAAACTTAACGGCGATATTGTTTTCCTCCAGGAAACGCACTTCACAGCACAGGAGCCACCCAAAACCTTCCAAAACACATTCCCTATGAGTTATTACTCGTCATTTAGTAGTAAAAAAAGGGGAGTAGCCATTTTAATCCGGCAGGGCACTCCATTCAATTTAACAAAACTAACAACTGACCCAGAGGGTAGATTCATCGTGGCGTATGGCACACTGGCAGGATCTGCGATCGCCCTGATCAACCTCTATGCCCCCAATGAGAATCAGGCGAACTTTCTAAAAAAAATACTAGAGGAGGTTGACCCCGACTACCTGCCAAACTTAATTGTAGCAGGAGACCTAAACATGGCACTCAATCCAGCGGAAAACAAGTCGTCCACCCCAGGGCGCCCACCCGCAACCCAAGCAGTAAGAATAGGGAAAAAAATTTGAGATATCGTAAAGGAATTCTCTTTGGTAGATATTTGGAGAGCACAGCACCAGGGTCAAAGAGATTACACTTTCTTCTCGGCCCCTCACCAGACCTATTCCCGTATTGACTACTTTCTTGCTACCAAGAACATACTAGAAGCCACGGCCAGCACAGATATAGGCCCAATTACATGGTCGGATCACGCCCCTATCTTTCTAGACCTCGCGATCCCATTTGTAAAAACAATCACTTATAGCTGGAAGCTAAACGACTCCCTATTAAATAATAAAGAGGTAGAAAAAGAGATCAAAAGGGCCCTCAAGGACTACTTCAGACTAAACTTGGTACGGTCGATTCTCCAGCTATCCTATGGGAAGCCCATATGGCGGCTATTAGAGGTCACTTTATCTCCATAGCATCACATAGGAAGAAAGTCAAGACAAAACAAATTAAAGAGCTTACAGATAATATTATAAAATTCGAGCAGCAACATAAATTGAACCCATCCCGGAAAATTTATAAACTATTGACGGCTGCTAGAACCAAATTAAAGGACATCCAACTAGAAAACGTAGAAAAAGCTCTAAAATGGACAGGTCAGAGGTACTACGACAAAGGGAACAAGGCCGATAGACTTCTTGCTAGCAAGTTAAGAGGCATACAAAAAAGATCACAAATCACAGTGATTAAGAATAGGTCTCGTGAGATAATCTATAATGAGAAAAAAATCGCAGAGGAATTCACTAAATTTTACACCAAATTGTACAATTTAAGATCTGGCTCCGCTACTCCGAAAGTCAGCTGAATTGGCATCTATAGTAGACTAATTCGATGATTGTACCCTACCCTCCCTAACAGAGGAGGAGAACAATAGGTTGAATGAGAAAATAACATTAGAAGAACTGACAGCGGCAGTAAAAGTATCCAAATCATCTAAAGCGCCGGGACCTGACGGCTATACAAATATCTACTACAAGAAGTTCCTACCCATATTATCACCCCACCTACTAGACCTATTCAACTCCTTTATGGAAGGGAATCCAATCCTGAGTTCAATGTCCTCAGCTAATTTAGCAATAATCCATAAGGAGGGGAAGGACCCGACCCAGTGTGGAAGTTACAGGTCTATATCTCTCCTGAACAATGATCTAAAACTATACAGTAAGATACTTGCGAATAGGTTAAACCCTATCTTACCTAGACTTATTCATTCGGACCAGGTTGGGTTTGTCTCGGGACGTCAAGCCGCGCACAATACCCGCAAAATAATAAACATAATCAATCACGTCCATATGTCAAAAACAAAAGTGATGCTATTGAGCCTAGATGCAGAGAAGGCATTCGATAGGATAGACTGGTTATTCCTAGACAATGCCTTGAAAAAATTCGGCTTTAAAGACACTTTCCTGGAAGGGGTCCGGGCTCTCTACCAGAACCCTTCCACCGCGGTCAAACTCCCAGGCGGAACAGGCGAGAGATTTCAAATTAAAAACGGCACAAGGCAGGGGTGTCCCGTATCGCCTCTTCTTTTTGCCCTCACGATTGAACCTCTTGCGACCAAAATTCAAAACAATATGAACATTCAGGGCGTTGATATAGGAGGGACAAACTATAAAATACCCCTCTTCGCGGACGATATCATCCTAACTCTGTCCAGACCCCAAACTTCTCTTCCGAACCTTCAAAGAGAACTGACGGACTTTGGCAAAGTGTCAGGATACAAAATAAACAACGGAAAGTCCGAAGCCCTAAATATTAGCTTACCAGAAGTTGAAGTGAAATTACTCAAATTGAATTTTAGCTACCGATGGTGTTCTTCATATATTAAATACCTGGGAGTAAATATATCAAGACACTACGGAGCCCTATACCAAGATAACTACCCAGCTCTCTGGGAAACGATTAAGAAAGACTTAGAACAGTGGGAAGGTTACCAGATTTCATGGATTGGGAGAATGACATCTGTCAAAATGAACATATTCCCTAGACTATTATACTATTTCAGACACTCCCGGTCCATGTACCTGGCACTGAACTAAAAAATATACAAAACAGAATGTTCAAATTCATCTGGCAGGGTAAAAGGCCCAGAGTAGCAAGATCGGTCCTGTTGGCATCAAGAGGAAGGGGGGGGGGGGGGGGGGTATGGCCGTCCCAGACATCCATAAATATTACATAGCAGCACAATTGAAACAAGCTGTCATGTGGAACACCGACCCGGCCAAATTTTGCTGGATCGAAATTGAGGCGAAGTATGCCAGAATGCCCTCTCTGCCGGCCTGCCTTTGGAGCCTAGACAGGGAAGATAGACAAACACATAACTTAAAACTACAAGCATCAATACTTACCTGGGAAGTATGGTCAAAACACAAGACCAGATTTGGCCTGTGTTCAGCTAAGCCACAACTCACGCCTCTATCTAACAACCCCAAATTCCCCCCGGGATGCAGATCTAAGTTATATGAACAATTAAAATCAAAGGGGATCGGGACGATCGCGGATCTTCTAAGCCTAGACAGGTTCCTGAGTTACCAAGAAGTACGCGCCAAATATAACATCAGAGAACTGGACACATTCAAATATTTACAAATCTGACATTTTGCCTAAAAGATATGTGTAGAGGGAAAAAAAGGGGTGGCCCGGTATTAAAGGGGTTGCACCCCATATGGCCATCCCCTGACCTCACCAGAGAGACAAGGGGTTAACTGGACTGCGGTCCAGGGATGAGGTTTGCACCATGTTATACCTTGAAAATGTATGTTCCCTTGTTCCACATTTAATGTTGTTTCCCAAGGCAGGGATAAAATCCTGCAGAGATTCCTTTGCAGATGCCATCTGCTAGGCTAATAGGTCATGAAGGGCAGCCGGCTGAGTAGCCGAAGCACGGTGATCAAAAAATTAACTGCCATGATTGTTTATCCAATGTCTAGAGATTAAGTATTAATCAACAAACTCTGCCAGTCTAATTGTTAGCTGGAGGGCATGGGTTAGTCTGTGTCTCCACATTAGGGATTGGATACAAATAATTGTTCACCAATAGTCTGTATTCAATGCTAAGCATAGGGTTACACAGGTATACAGTATAAACTGTGCCAACCCTACAGTTTTTAGTTGTGCTTCTGATACCATCTTGAATGTCACTGGATTGCTGGAGTTGTGCTTCTGATTCCATCTTGAATGTCACTGGACTGCTGGAGAATTGCTAGCGGATACTTCTCCATCCCCCAACCCTAAGTAAGTGTTACCCTCTTGTCTGTTAATTGTACTATATTGATGTGTTCACCTTATTTAAGGAATAAATTATATTTTATTATATCTAAGCCTCGTTCAGTTCAACCCAGATATTTGGTGTTCATTATATCTTGTCATAAGCTACCGTGACAAGCTCTATAATTAACTGGTGGCAGCGGTGGGATTGAACTGAACCTGTATTACAGTGTACTGTAATTACCCTGTAATATAGTGGGAACTCGAAGGGAATTGCGAGTTCCTGGGACTAAAGATATTGAACACACAGTAGTGCAACAGTTAACACAAGTTGTAACACCACCTCACTGCTGTGAACCATGAGCGAGGCTGAAGGCTCATCCAACATGAGGACCCGAGCTCAGCTGAAGGACAAGTGCCGTGAATATGGACTGCCCTATGAGAACCAGGAGGTCGCAGACATGGTTGACGCAATCGGTGACTATGAAGCCCGGCTTGCAGAGCCTCAGTATACAGCTCAGCTTCACTTTATACAGCCACACGGAGATCAGGGAAGGAACCCAGTGCCGGGGCGGCGGAATCTCGGGGAGGGAACGAGCGCACCTCCCGGGAGCAGTGCAACAGGAGGGGTACTGGTTGCTGCGGCTACCAGTCCGTTCACCCCTGAAATGTTGGCACTGATTACTGCATGGGGAGACTGAGGGACACCGGAGGAGCGGCTGCAGTTTATCACTATGGCAGTGAACAGACCCGCTTATTGCCCCCCTGTCCAACCCAGCAAAGATGAACTCAAGCTGGACCAGCACAGTCTCACCAAGTTCGTGGAAGGCACTGACCAGATTGACAGTTTCTTAAAGAACTTTGAAACGCAGTGCCGGCGGTACAAAGTGCTTCCCCAGCATAGGGTTGCACGTTTGGACCCCTTACTGTCCGGCTTGGCTAAGCAGACGATGATGGCGCTTCCAGATGAGTATGCTGATGACTACGAACACCTGAAAGAACTGTTATTGTTTCAGTATGGTTTCACCCCTGAAGCCTACCGGGGTAAATTCCGGCAGGAAGAGAGGCAGCCCCAGGAGTCCTATGTTACCTACGTGACCCGCATGGCTTTGTACGGGATACGCTGGGTGGAAGGCTATGAGGCACGGACTTACCAACGCCTGCTGGACCTCATCTTTCAGGAGCAGCTCATGCAGCAGTGCCCGCCGGCGGTGAGGGCTTGGGTGTACGACAAGAAGCCCTAGACTTACCAGGAGGCGGCGAGGCTTGCAGATGACTATGTGGCCAGCCGAGCCCTGATGACCGCCAAACCAGTAACTAAGGCAGCGGTACCGGTCAGAAAGTCTGCCAATACTCCCCAATGGACTCAGAGGCCACCTGCGGGCAGCAGTCCACTGAAGGCAGGGGAGCTCCGGCACGAGCGCCGGTGCTACAACTGCAACCGCCCTGGTCACATCAGACCAGATTGCCCGGAACCCCTGCGTTCCGGCGGACCCCATCAGGGGCAACGCACCCCAGCTGCGAAGCCGGTAGCCCGCGAGCGGGTAGCTTCCACCAAAGACACCGGACCAGTCATTGAACCAACTCCCAGCGAGACGTCCCATGCCACACCTGTCCCGGTTTCATCGGTGCCTACAGCCAGGACCGGAGGACATCTCAGCTCGGACCTGCAGCAGATGGACGGCCGGAGCAGACATCTCACCCCGGTCACAGTCGGTGACTGGCAAGAAGTCGGCTTGCTTGGTTCAGGAGCTGCAGTGACCCTGGTCCGACCTGATATGGTCCAGCCAGAGGAATTGATCCCAGGTCCTGGGATACAGATCACTGTGGCCGACGGAGAGCCACGTTTCCTGCAAGTGGCCAGAATCTTTTTGGATTGGGGGGAGGGCCAGGGTGTGCGGGAGGTGGGGGTTTTACCCGGTTTGGATGCCGATGTTCTTCTTGGCAACGATCTGGGACCGATGACCTGCACCTATGACCGAGTGCCCAAACCCGCTGCAGTGGCGGCGGTTACCCGGAGCCAGACAGCGGCAATGGCGGCGGCGCCAGTCTCCCAGCCTTTGGGACCAACGTTAGCGGAGGGCGCAGAGGAGCCCAGGGAGGTAAGCCAGGATGAGTTGCAACCACAGACTGACTTACTGTTTCCCCTCACCCTTCCCCATTCTCCGGACAATGACATGACTGGGGGGTGGCCAGAATTAGGAGCCCAGTTTAGGGAGGCAGTGAAGACAGACACTACCCTGGCTGGCGTGAGACTTCGGGCGTCCGAATCTCAGTCAGGGGAAGGCACTGAGCACTGCCTATGGTATAAGGGACTCCTGTATAGAGAAGAAGGGAACCCAGGGATAGAGGAGGGATTGACCGGTAAGCGACAGCTAGTAGTGCCCCAGGGGTACCGACAGCAACTGTTATGGGTAGCTCACTCTATTTCGTTAGCGGGACATCAGGGGGTCAACAGAACGCGAGCCCGGTTATTACAGCGTTACTACTGGCCGGGGGCATCTCGAGATGTGGGCAATTTCTGCCGCTCTTGTGATGCCTGCCAGCGAGTGGGTAAGGCGGGCGACCGTGTGAAGGCACCCCTGAAACCCCTACCGATAATAGGGGAACCCTTCCAGAAAGTAGCGATGGATCTTGTAGGACCCCTAGCAGGCAGGGAAACACTGTGGAGCAGGTGGAGATAGGGGCACATTTGAGTGCTAGGCAGAAGGGGAAAGCCAGGGACATGCTAGCTAAGTATAGGGCCCTCTTCACTGACATGCCAGGGACCACACATCTCACAAAACACCCAGTGCACACAGGGGACCTGCGGCCTCTGCATAAGCACGCTTATAGAGTGTCAGCAGAGGTCAAGACCAGTATGGAGAGGGAGATAGAGGAGATGCTGACCCTAGGGGTTATTACTCCATCCCAAAGTCCTTGGGCAAGCCCGGTAGTCCTAGTTCCTAAGAAGGACAAGACCACCCGGTTTTGTGTGGACTACCGCTTGCTCAACGCTGGGATGGTGTCAGATGCCTATCCCATGCCCCGCATGGATGAGTTACTAGATGAACTCGCGGGGGCAAAGTATCTGACCACTATGGATTTGAGCAAAGGCTATTGGCAAATCCCCCTGACCCTGGAGGCTAGGGAGAAGTCAGCATTCATCACTCCAAGGGCCTCTATGAGTTTTTAGTGATGCCATTTGGGATGAAGAATGCCCCTGCTACCTTCCAACGCCTGGTCATAGGTTACTGGAAGGGAAGCAGAGCTATGCCAGGGCTTACTTAGATGACATTGCTGTCTTTAGTAATTCCTGGGACTCCCATTTAGGACATGTAGCTGCGGTGCTAGATAGGATCAGGGAGGCTGGGCTTACCTTGAAACTCACTAAGTGTATGGTAGGGATGGCAGAGGTCCTGTACTTAGGGCACAGGGTGAGTGGAGGGCACCTCAAACCAGAGCCTGCCAAGGTAGAAGCCATAGTTCAGTGGCCTGTTCCAAAAACCAAGAAACAGGTCATGGCATTTTTGGGCACCGCAGGGTACTATAGGAAGTTTGTCCCACAGTACAGCTCCATGGCCAAACCCCTGACTGATTTGACTAAGAAGCAACTGCCTGTGCTTATCACCTGGACCCCTGCCTGTGAAACTGCTTTCCAGGCACTGAAAACTGCGCTTGCTGGGGCCCCCATACTGGCTGCCTCAGACTATACCAAACATTTCCTCATACAGACTGATGCCTCGGACTATGGCATTGGGGCTGTGTTGAGCCAAGTGGGTGACGACGGTAGAGAGCACCCTGTGGTGTATCTCAGCCAAAAACTACATCCCAGAGAGGTGGCCTATGCCACCATTGAGAAAGAGTGCTTGGCCATTGTGTGTGCACTCAAAAAACTCCAGCCCTATGTGTATGGAAGGGCTTTCACGGTCCTCACAGACCACAACCCCCTGAGTTGGCTGCAGAGGGCATCAGGGGAGAATGCCAAGTTGCCAAGGTGGAGTAACAACACAAACACAAAAGTTCCTCCTTGAATGCACTCAGAAAGGTGAATGAGAGTGATATGGTTAGTATAATTAAAAACCTTTTAATCACAAATATAGTAAAACCATGTTTGTATAGAGGGGGATGGTAAAAAGTCCAGGGCCAATCCCTACTAACAGACCAAGAAAATCTTCCAAAATATATACACGGAAGATAGTGTAAATGACAATACACCACCTTAATGTGGGCTCGTAGACTACAGTAATCACCTATGTAAACCTTCAGACTTGGAAACCTGTCCTGTCTACAGAATTCCTATTATCAAAAAATCATCAGACCTTGATGAATATGGGCTGATGATACAGAATCTGGAGGGGTGATAAACTGACAGTCAATACGGTCATATAATATACCTATTGGGTATCAATGGACCACATTAAGATATGATGTATGTCAACTCCAGAACAGGGTGAAGTCAACATAAAAGTGAGGAAAATAAGACATTATGTGAAAACACAACCACATACAAAAACATAACTGCGTGGCTTAATGGTATAGAGCTCTGCGGAGGGCAAGCACAAAGTGTGCACTGCTAATGCCCTGAGGCACGGTTCTGTGACCGTATCCAGTTATAGCCTCAGTAATATATAAAACAATTAGCGCAGAGATACATGCATGGAGTCTCCTAGATAGAACACACTGACTCGAGTGTCAATCAAACCTTTAGTCACGGTTGAAAAACAGTGCATGGGGTGTTATCCGCACTGATTAATACACAGTGTTGTGTCGCCGTATATATATGTACTCCCCCTAATCAGGTATACGGCGGGGGCCCCTTATTTAGTGGTTACTATATGAGTGATATCCTGTAATCCCACATAGATAGTGCACTGCTATAGTACTAGCCTGTCAGGAAATAAAGCTATAGTATATACAGCAGCAAGGTTCAGTTACCTTGAACAATTACATCTGATTCGCTAGTAAAATGGTGTACTTAGCTTAGGGCGCATTGTGTGAGTCCATTGCTGCTTATCTCGATCCCGAAGTAAGGGGGAGAGGGGGCAAGGTGCCAGCATGGGGGATATCAGGATTCAAAGTCAGCAGCTGATACAGAGATACCATGTCGCTTGTGGGAGGCATCCGTTCAGTATGATGACGTCACTGCGTTCCGGTCACGGCTTTATTTCCTGACAGGCTAGTACTATAGCAGTGCACTATCTATGTGGGATTACAGGATATCACTCATATAGTCACCACTAAATAAGGGGCCCCCGCCGTATACCCGATTAGGTGGAGTACATATATATATACGGCGACACAACACTGTGTATTAATCAGTGCGGATAACACCCCATGCACTGTTTTTCAACCGTGACTAAAGGGTTGATTGCCACTCGAGTCAGTGTGTTCGATCTAGGAGACTCCATGCATGTATCTCTGCGCTAATTGTTTTATATATTACTGAGGCTATAACTGGATACGGTCACAGAACTGTGCCTCAGGGCATTAGCAGTGCACACTTTGTGCTTGCCCTCCGCAGAGCTCTATACCATTAAGCCACGCAGTTATGTTTTTGTATGTGGTTGTGTTTTCACATAATGTCTTATTTTCCTCACTTTTATGTTGACTTCACCCTGTTCTGGAGTTGACATACATCATATCTTAATGTGGTCCATTGATACCCAATAGGTATATTATATGACCGTATTGACTGTCAGTTTATCACCCCTCCAGATTCTGTATCATCAGCCCATATTCATCAAGGTCTGATGATTTTTTGATAATAGGAATTCTGTAAACAGGACAGGTTTCCAAGTCTGAAGGTTTACATAGGTGATTACTGTAGTCTACGAGCCCACATTAAGGTGGTGTATTGTCATTTACACTATCTTCCGTGTATATATTTTGGAAGATTTTCTTGGTCTGTTAGTAGGGCTTGGCCCTGGACTTTTTACCATCCCCCTCTATACAAACATGGTTTTACTATATTTGTGATTAAAAGGTTTTTAATTATACTAACCATATCACTCTCATTCACCTTTCTGAGTGCATTCAAGGAGGAACTTTTGTGTTTGTGTTGTTACTACATTTTCTATCCTCTATTGCACCTGATTTTGGTTTTACTTTATCCATATATTATTTATACTTTGCTGATGCGGGAGCCTCCCTTTCCATTTTCCCCTCTTCCCCAGTCCCTGATTTACTTGCTAAGGTGGAGCTTGGCCTTGCAAGAGTTTGAATATACCATTCAGCACAAAGTTCAGAGTTCGTTAAGGGTGCCAGCAGTGCCCCACTCCCCGTTAGGGCCAGTGGGCCACAGGTCACCCATTAAGAAGGGGAGGTGTAGAGGGAGAAAGGGGGTGGCCCGGTATTAAAGGGGTTGCACCCCATATGGTCATCCCCTGACCTCACCAGAGACAAGGGGTTAACTGGACTGCGGTCCAGGGATGAGGTTTGCACCATGTTATACCTTGAAAATGTATGTTCCCCTGTTTCACCTTTAATGTTGTTTCCCAAGGCAGGGATAAAATCTTGGAGAGATTCCTTTGCAGACGCCATCTGCTTGGCTAATAGGTCATGAAGGGCAGCCGGCTGAGTAGCCGAAGCACGGTGATCAAAAAATTAACTGCCCTGATTGTTTACCCAATGTCTAGAGATTAAGTATTAATCAACAAACTCTGCCAGTCTAATTGTTAGCTGGAGGGCATGGGTTACTCTGTGTCTCCACATTAGGGATTGGATACAGATAATTGTTCACCAATAGTCTGTATTCAATGTTAAGCATAGGGTTACACAGGTATACAGTATAAACTGTGCCAACCCTACAGTTTTTAGTTGTGCTTCTGATACCATCTTGAGTGTCACTGGATTGCTGGAGTTGTGCTTCTGATTCCATCTTGAATGTCACTGGACTGCTGGAGAATTGCTAGCGGATACTTCTCCATCCCCCAACCCTAAGTAAGTGTTACCCTCTTGTCTGTTAATTGTACTATATTGATGTGTTCACCTTATTTAAGGAATAAATTATATTTTATTATATCTAAGCCTCGTTCAGTTCAACCCAGATATTTGGTGTTCATTATATCGTCATAAGCTACCGTGACAATATGTCCAGACCCAGAATTCCCCTCTCTTACCAAATTCGAGCGACTCTGCAAAGCAAACACCTACCAAAAGGGACTAATATCCGATATATACGCTGCCCTAGAAAATTCGACGGTTCCCCAGACCACGATTATATGCTCAAATGGGCAGCAGATTTGAATATTACAATAGAAAAAGAGATTTGGGATGAAATTTGGCTGGCAGCCTCGGGAACTTCTCTATGCACTACAACAAAGGAGAACATTTATAAAATTCTCTATCACTGGTACCTCACCCCAGTGCGGTTAAGTCAGATCTACCCCCTGGCGTCGGACCTATGCTGGAGAGGCTGCGGACATAGAGGGGACATGGCCCACATCTGGTGGACCTGTCCGGAAATTGTAAAATACTGGACTAAGGTCCACAATTTGATAAAAGAGGTCACAGACCTAGAATTACCTATAGAACCGTTGACCTTCCTACTTGCAAGGCCAATACCCGGAATCGGCCGTCCAACTAGGAAATTAATCTCCTATATTCTTACCGCGGCCAGATGTGAGATAGCGGCATCCTGGAAAAAACAAACTACCCCTTCCAAAATATCCATTAAAAAAAAGGGTCAGTGAAGTGATGCTAATGGAGAAGCTTACGGCAATGCTCCGACAAAAGCTTTTTGCATTTTATAACATTTGGGAACCCTGGATACTCCTCACGAGATAAAGGTCCCTCGTAGACATCTCCCTAGTGACCAAACACAACGCCCGAAATCTTCAAGCCCGCCCCTCGACAGGGACGAACTCAGACACGTGGCCCCCAGGCTGTGAACACCCCCTCCCTCCCCCCCCCTACCCCTCTGTCCTTACTCTTCGAGGACTTCCTCTTCATTGACAATCAAGGTTGTCTTCCTTTATCCGCAAAAAAAGTTAAAAACGTTTACATGTTAGGCTGCGAAATGTAATTGATAACCATTTAATGTATCACTGCCTAATAAAAAATATTAAAAAAAAAAAAAAAAGAAATAGCGTCTCTAAGCACAATTTCCCAAGAGCGGGAGTTTTGCATAAGCAGAGCCGCAAAACAGTCTTTGGCTAGTGGCGCCGCTCGCAACCACTTTTCTCCTCAGGGACTGCTTGCTTTGTTCTACCACCGTAGAATTAGTTCGGGATTCCTTAGTTCTTACGAACTCTTGACTTGGGTTACGTTGGTATAAAGTTTAGAATCCAGGTCAGACGAATCTCTGTTACCACATGATGAATCTAACTCCTGATCAGCTGCAGGGATATTTATACAGTCAAAACCCCTATCCTTAAGCTCTGCAGCCAATCGCTGCATGGAAACGAAATATCCCACCTATCCCCGGGTTGCCAGTACCTCACAGCACCGGGCAGAGGGCTTCTTGGTATGCTAAGGGCATGCGCGAACCTCGCACCTTAGCATACCAAATGAAGTCCCCTTTCCTGGCGACATCTTGTCTACTTCGCTCGGACATTTGGACATCTGCTAGGATGAGGGTTCTTATATTTACCCCTCCCCGCTTAACACCTTACGATGTCGGAACCTTTTTAACTCCGGCTTATCCAGACATCCTGGGACCATTTCAGCGGGATGTCTTACAAGTGCGGGGCTAAATTATGCATGACTCACTCACAGGAATTCCCTGGTATGCACCCTTAAAGTATGGTACTTATAATTAAGTGTTTCCACTGTCCCGGTTGCCTGAATGAAAACCCCCTCACTCCTGTAATGTTGGCACAATTAAAAGAGGGGGACTTTCATTCATCAATTTTCATATAACTTTATAAAAATTGCGGCATAACCTTCTTAATGATTTTACTCCAGCAGCACTCACAGCAAAACTCAGTGCTATAGAACCTTCCTAGCCTAAGTTAGCTAAACGCTATGCGCTGTGCTGTAGGTTGCTGCTTTTGAAAACCATTTTTCCTTTGCGCGGGTTGCAGGGAAACATGGGTACAATAACTCATACATTTAAGCCATGATATTATTATCACCACCTGGTGGGACACACACAGACATTTTTAATACAATTACAATGTTACTGCCATTGCTGGATCGCTGAGCTGGCACTCTATAATTCTACCCAGCCTGGCATAATACCTTTATTTACTGGCCTGGGTACCCCATCACTATTACATCCTATTTCTAGCTGTCTCTCCATCTAGCTGTACAACATAGTTGCACTCATTCATCATCCTGAGTACTGTGTACGGTCCAGACCTGGCAGCCATTAATTTGTTCTGACGAGTGGGCTTCAGACCAAGCACTTGCTGCCCAGGGATGAATTCTTTGCTACGGGCATTCTGATCAAACTAAGTATTTTGCTTGGCCTGAGCCTCCCTGAGATTGTCCTGTGCCAACCTCATAAACATTTCTAACTGGTCTCAGAGATCTACCACATACTTCAGCACAGAAGCATCAGTATTGGTAGTCTCCCTTTCCCATCCCTCACGGAATAGGTCATGAGGTCCCCTGTTGCAGAGTACATGCAACTACACACGCGGGGTATCTTGACAAGGCTTATTTATTTAGCCTTAAAACATACAGCACACAAAACAAAATAGCTTCTTTTCAGCAGACAAAACAAAATAGCTTATCTTCAGCGTGGCAAACAAAGCAATTTCTCTTCAGCAAGAAAAACAAAGCAGTTCATAAACCATGTACTTTGCAAACAGACCTTATATCACTAATCTCCTCAGTAACTCACTCCTGTCTCCTGACCAGCCAACTGCATATGTGCACATCCTGGGGTTTTTAACACACCTTGATTAGGCAGCTGGGATTCAACTAATTGCCAATGCTGAAGTTAACCTCACCACTGCTGCTCTGCAGACTAAACATGTCTACCAGGCATAAAGCTGGTGGCTTTTATTTACCCTGTCACAGTCCCCATACCCTGCAACCATATAGAAGCTTGAAGGGAGAGAACCCACTAGATTCTTGCTGTACCTCCCAGTATGCAAACAGCACGTGCAGCAGGTAAATCTCCCAGTCTTTTCCTTCAGCCTCTATAAAAGGTCAAGCATCTGCAATCAAATTCAATTTATAAACCATCAATACAACATAACCAATAACATTGATGTCCATCTTTTAAAAATGGCCAGCTTTTTGTCAGGTAATGATAGATACCTAAAAAAGAAGAGTTTGACAAAGGGTATCTTGAACCACACCACAACAATAATAGAAGAACAAAATTGTGATCTCTCTTCAGAGTTTAACAAATTGGAAAATGTTGTTAAACTGGAAGCTCGCCAATGGTGGGGTGTGGTATTTCAGAGAGTATGGCAACCATGGATCGCACACACAGCTAGCTCAGGCCTTAATCATGTGAGGACATTTGAAAATATTAACTTCTCAAGTGACACATCAATGGTTCATTTGTAATCCTTGCGGTAGATGTGTTGCTCTTGGGGAGTTCACTCTTCCGGTAAATGCCATACTAATGAGGTTCTGTTACAAATGATACATAAATATTGTATTGCAAGTGAATGTGCCCCCCACCACCTTTTAAATTCCACCCCATTATTATTTCTGTCAATACCCCATTACCAGTGTACTATTTCGTATGTTTTCGTATCTGTTAATGTAAAAATTACCAATAAAAATGGAGTATAAAAAAAAAAGTACTTTGGTCAAATAGATGAAAACAGCCAAATCTGAAGATTTCAAAAATAAGAAATGAATAGTATCACTGGTTTATTTAAAAAAAAAAAAACTATTGTATGATTAACTAGTGCTTGAATAGACTTGACTAGAAGCACACTTCTGCTGATTTGTGTCTAGAACCATTTTGCTTAAGAGTTTCCTATTGCAGATAATAAATGAAAACATTTGCCATGTTGGATAATAAGGATAAGATTTTTTTTAGCATGGTTAACGGCAACTATTTCTGGTAAATAATTTATAATCAATTTTATAATCAAATTTGATTACACATTCTACAAAATAAAGAAATGCGTTTCAAAAACTTAAAAATATATAAGATGAAAAAGTCATGAATATATAATACATTATCATAAAGTCAACATTATGTCAAAAAATGCTTCAGTTCCCAATCCTGGTTCATGCCCCTGGGTGCAAAAGTCCCAATAATTATGATAATGTATTATATATTCATGACTTTTTCATCTTATATATGTTTAAGTTCTTATATATATGAGTTGTTGAGTGTACCATAGGTCCCTAGATTGTTCTTACATATTATTATACAATGTCTTTTACCCAGGCTATATATTTAGACTTATGGGTATTTATATAGATTTCTTAGTACTTCATCTTTGCTTTATTTTACACTTTGGATAGATGTATACACATGGAACAGTGATTATTATTACATGATGTATTTATTTATTTATATATATGTGGTTAATGGAGCTATATTAATTTAATCCCTTCCCCTATGTTCCTTATTCATATAGGAAACTAATTCGCTAGTTCATTGCATGTTTGTTTGTCATTTTTATGTCTTTTTCTTTTATCTTGTATCCATTTGTTGATTCTGTTACTTATTCGTCCACTCTCACAGTCTGAACGGATTACCCGTCCACATACGACGCACCCTCCAATTCCAGAGCTCTGATTGGAAGATGGCTCTACCAATCAAATCAAGCATACTGCTTTCGCGCCAATTTCACAAAGCGTCACTACCATATGTGGGCGGGGAACTCCCTACAAGACTGCCAGTGTGTCAGACGCGAATCCACTCTTTGATAAAGGGCGCTTTTTGCCTGAAACGCGTCAGAGGTGTTTCTTTTCCCTGTTTACCATGTTCCAATAAATTTGTGTTTTAATACCTACGTTGGCGCTGGTCCCCTCCTTCAGCTGTGCACCGCATCGATCCTAGGATTTCTCTACTGCTCATACCCCACTGCGTGATGCACGCATACACAAGAAGTGGCTGTATGTGAGTATTGTTTCTCCCCCATTATACAGAGGGAGTTGCTGACCAGAAACAGTGCTACAGGTGAGACATTTTGTCTGGTGGAGTACTGCACGACACTGCTTCATGCTTATGCGGGTATTTGTCTCCACCCTATGGACAATTATGCATCATTGAAGTCTCATTGTTTTATTGCACTGGGTCCAATATCTCTATCAGCATTACAGTATTTCGCTTTTTTAACTACGTGAATTATACATTTATTGTTACTATATGCATCTTTCTTGCTGAGCAATGTCATTTGGATTTGCATCCTAAATACTTACCTGAGAAAAACAGTAGCTCACATCCCCCAATGTGGAGAAGCCTGCAATTGTAATTATGTGCGTTACGGATGCCCTCTAATACACATTAACACCCATTTGAACATCTACTGACTATTAGTGTAGAGTGTTACACCTTGATTGCGGTTGGGACGAACATTGCAGTGTGATACATTGAAGAGGTATATAGAATAGGCAGTAGCCACTAGCAGTTACAAGGTTTAAGAATCCCAAAGGTTTTTACATTCTATTATTGTATTTTTTGTGTTGTAGATCCATTGGCAGGAAGTGTGCCAGTGTAATCAGTGTTAGATTTTCCATTAGGCCCAGGCTTAAGGCGGTAGATTTTGGGGGCAGCAGATTTTCCTTGCATCATGACGTCTGTCCTCAGCTCGCCGCCGCCCCCGAGCCTGGAATGGAGGAGACGGCTAAATGGGTGGGGCTACAAGCAACTGCACAGCACGGGAACAATATTTGCTGTGCAGTTGGTTGTGTAAGGAGAGGGCAGAGAGCAGCAGGCATCCATTCAGAGCAGCAGGCTCTGTGGAGAGCATCCACTAAGGTGAGGGAGGGGGGGGGATTCTATTTTTTTGGGTGGCGGTTGACAGATTCTGTTTTGTGGGGGGGATTTCCATTTTTGGTGGTGGGGTAGATCCTGTTTTGTGGGGAGGGGACATATTCTGTTCTGTGGGTAGAGGGATTCTGTTTTGGGGGAGGGGACAAATTCCATTTAGAGGGGGAAATTCCGTTTGCGAGGGGGGCTTTGTTTGGTGTGTATGTGCTATTTGTGTGTGCTAGGGGTGCCATTTTGTGTGCGCTGGAGAGGGGGGGTTGTGTTGGAGGGGTATGTTGTGTGTTGAGGAGAGGAGGGTATGAGTGCTGGGGAAGGGAGGGTGTGTGTGTGTGTGTGTGTGTGAGCTGCAGTACAAAAAAGTACTCTTTAGTTACCCAGCTTTCTCAAGTCAGTGGATGAAGTGCTCGGTGCACAGAGGAGGGTGGCAGAGGACGGCGGGGGACGCCCCTATGGTGAGAGGTGTGTGTGTGCTTACCCAGCTTTCTCAACTGGCCTCATCATTAATAGGGGGCGCAGGGGCTTTGTGTATAGGGGGGAGGGGTATTATATGTATTGAAAAAAGAAGAAAAATGGGGCGCTAATGTGCAGTACTACAAAGTGTACAGTATGTTATAGTGCACTGATTTTCAACTGGGGTTCCACGAGCACCCCTCAGGGGTTCCACGGCCACCAGGTGGGAGAGCTGCCAGGGGGGGGGGGGTGCTGGGACAACTTAAAGCGAGTGTAAGTCAGTGAGTATGCCAGTGTGAGTGTGCCAGTGCGAGAGTGCCAGTGTGAGTGTGTGACAGTGAGTGCGAGTGCGTGACAGTGCCAGCGTGAGAGTGAGAACGCCAGCATGACAGTGAGAATGCCAGTGTGAGAGTATGAGCGTGTCAATGAGAGTGTCTGTCTGTGTCAGTGTAAGAATCTGTCTATGTCAGAGGACAGACGAAAAATTTAGGGGCAGCAAAAAGTAACGGGCTTAAGGGTGGCAAAATTGTAAATCCGCCAATGTAATACTAATCGTTATACATTTAGTAAAAAAATGTATTGTAATAAAAAGATAAATATTCTTCTCAAATTGGCACCACCAGGTTTTGGGCAACCTGCTGAAAAGATCGCAAAAAAGAAACAAAATACAGATTTCTAAAAGGTTTTACTCAATATCCATCCAAATCATGTTACTTCAGGCACCATTGAGGATGAAGGAAAGAACATGGCCACAACTCAAGTCATTTTTCAAATGCTGTCAACATCATCAATACTTGGAGTGTTGAATCTTATGCACTAGTAGAGCAACACATGCAGATCCCTAAAATTCAAAAAGGAGAACAAAAGGGGACTGCTTTTTTTTTTTTACGCCGATACCCAAGAACCTTGAATTAAATGTGGTGTGCTCAAATGTGCTCAAATGTCTTCAAATGTGTAAAAAAAATTTTTTTTTAATAAAGTGAAAAAGAATCAAATTAAATCTCTTTAAAATATATTAACATTGAATTAAGTGATAACCCACCTGAAATTAAAATAGTTTATATGAGTGAACATTATTTTGCCTTAATCAGTAAACTGTACAATTTTAAAGACAAAAAATATAAGAAATGTCTGACTTTGTTGCATTACAAGGATCACCTCATTCTTATGTATGTATTTCACCCAAAAAGCAGTATAAACGGCTCGACACATGAAGTTAGGTTTGGGTTGCTAAACTTTAAAAGTTATTCCTAATAATATAAAACACTAAACATTTAAAAAAAAAAAAAAAATCAGGGAAGGTATGTGTGGGTGAGTTCTTACACTTTATTAAAATATCTTACTAGGTGGGAATGCAGATTTAAGGAACACTTAATTAGCAAAGCTGCTTTAAGGTTCATGATACTTAGCGCAGAACATATAGCTTAAAAGTATGAAGCAGGTACTAATGAAATCTAGAGAATGATAATTATTATGAGAGCAGGAGATAACGTACAACACAATTTTCTATACAGCAATACAAAGCAAATATAAAGAGAAAAAGTTACAAGCTACAAATCAAATATGCCTGAAACACATTAGCTAATAACCAATGCATCATTTACACTAAAAATTGGCTCATGGGAGAAGACTGAAAAATGCACACTTCTAAAACTGCACACTTTCTAGACTAATTTTCTTCTAAGCTTCTGATTTGTCTCCTTGGCGTTACTGGAGTCAACACATAGTTTCTATGGCTTGGATCCTATGGCTCAAACAATTGGGGATTTATCATGCATATAGTGAGTGAATATCTGAAAGATATATATATATATATATATATATATAATGTATATATATATATATATATATATATATCAAATGTATATATATATATATATATATATATATATATATTATATGATATATATATATTATATATATATATATATATATATATATATATACAGTGTTCGACAAACCTATACATTTGCTCGCCCCGGGCGAGTGGATTTAACCCCCGGGCGAGTAAATATTGGCCCAAGCAGCACACGTTTGGTACTAGGTGGCGAGTAGATTTTTTTGTGTGGCGAGTAGATTTTTTGGTGATTTGTCAACCACTGTATATATATATATATATATATATATAGCTATATACAGTGGTCGACAAATCACCAAAAAATCTACTCACGAACAAAAAAATCTACTCGCCACCTAGTACCACACGTGTGCTGCTTGGGCCAATAGGAGCTAGCCACGATGTTAAATCCACTCGCCCGGGGCGTGCAAATGTATAGGTTTGTCGAACACTGGTTATATATATATATATATATATATTATATATATATATGCTTGTTATATATGATATATATATTATATATTATAGTCCTTTCTGGTGCCCACTTAAGGCATTGGCAAGTTTATAATAAAAATAAAAGCGTCACATGCATAATTTCAGAACGATCGATGATAATCCTATGTAATAATCAGTAAACAGACAGAGTTAGCAACTGTATTTACTGGTATTGATAATGCACCCATACTTTACAGTATCATCAGGATTTGCAGGTATTAACCCTCTCAGAGATGTTCACGGAAATGCTTTGTTAAGGCAAGTAAGGTAAAGTTACCTTTATTTCTTTCTGTGTACCTATAAGCCATTAGTACAGTAGACAAGACCAGCATTGTGGTAACATTCTCTAGGTTCATTTCCCTAACTATGGAAGACATGAGTTGAAAGGCCAAGTAATACAATCTGAAAATATTGACGTCCCAGCACAGAGTCAAGTTATTTTTAGGAGGACAAACAGAGCAGAGTTGGATAGGGGACAGGAGAGAATAAATGAACATTTTTAAATTACTGGCAGCCTGTGAGCATCCAGAATTTAAGGTACAGGAGTGCCTTGAATCTATTTCATGTGCATGTTTTGGCTAGATTGTTTAAATGATATTTTCCTGCTAAAGCACATGAACAGACGGATATTGTGAAAATGCACTCACACCGATTTATGATTTACCTGAATGCAGGCAGGTATTCCCAAAACACATTGGAAGACGACCAATTGGTTTCTGAGTCAAGCTAGTCCTATGTAGTTAATAACTGGACAGTTCTCCTTTCACATTTATGGAAAGAGCAAGTTCTCTCAAAATCTGATCACACAAATACTTAAGTATGTGGAATCAATCATCTTATTATAACAATAGTACATTTTAATCTGGGTTGGCAATGATTTAATGATTTCTACATACTTCTCGTCAGATTCATATGACTTACAAACTTAAACCCTATTCCTCCATCCGAGTAATTTTCAGGTTTCAGTCTTAACTAACTGAATTTATTCTTGAACTAATACCATCAGATTCCAACTTTGATAGGGCCAGAATACACAGGGAATCAATTAGGCGAGTTGTCTACACTTCTAGATTGCAGTTTTTGCTTAATCTGCCCTCTTTTTTGCAGCACTGATTGAGATTACATATACATACTGTATAAGAAAAATGTTCCTTTGTTAGTTTCTTTCCAGTGACCAATTCCAAGATTATTTCCCACAGGGATTCATAAATTCCCACTTTTTTTGTTGCTTTGCTATTAGCTGGGTTAATGTTCCATGTTTGTTTTACCACCTGTACAAGTCAGAATATATCTTAAAAAAACGTCACTGTCATAGATTCATGCGTAGATGTTCTGGTCGCTTGGGGATCATGGGGTAGGCTTGCTTTTTGTATGGCCCAGAGTTGGATTGTCTAATTGGTAGCGGCGCTGAAGCTTCTCCGCTTGCAGTCACATCCATTTGTTCGACGCCACTTGCTTTCACTGAGTACTCGGCTGGTGTTTGTGTGTTCAAGGTTGCAGCAGCTGTTCCTCTTCCCCAGAAATCTCCAGGGGAAAACTTTACAGGGCTATAAAAACAAAAGTCAGTAGTTTAGGAAAACATGTTTTTAAATTGGGATATATTATTCATGATTTGCTGTGAATATTTTTTTGTTATTGATTTAACTGACAACAAAATAAACATTTAATGTTGACATTTTGTTTTTTGCTCAGAGTTATGAATGGTCAACTTTTTATACTGAAATGCCTCTAAAGTATATGTATAACCAGGGCTCGACAAGTACTTAAAAAAAAGAACAAAAAAAAAAAAACAAACACTCGAGCCCCCCTTTAAAAAAAGTAATCCGCCTCCCAAAAAAAACCACCCCCCCTCACTTTACCCACTCAAGAGTCTTACCTGCGGCGTGGTGCGACGGCTCCGCCTTTCTCCTGCAACTTCGTGCGCCTCCCCTGCAGCGTGTGTGAAAATGGCAGTGTAGCGTGAAATAACACCGTGTTGCCAAGATATCGGGATGCTATGTGACATGGCAACTTGACGGCGCGTGACATCACGTAGCGTTTCGCTATGGCAACACGGCGTCATTTGATGCCTCACAGCTATTTTCACACGAGATGCAGGGGAGACACTCGAAGTTGCAGGGCAAAGCAGAAAAATGACGGATGACACCGCCGCTGCTACCACTCGACAGCCGGAAAAACGCACTCGCCCCAGGCGAGTGGGCGAGTGCATTTGTCGGGCCCTGTGTATAACTATTGGAGAATCGGTTGCACCAGACTTGTTCTGATTTTTTTTTGCCATGATTTCCTTGTTACAGATGCAGTGGCTGTTATTCGAAAATTTACCTGCGTAAATATTGCGTTATGTTGCGTGTAGGTTGAGATATATTCAGTAGTTTTGTCATGGCAGACTAATGGCTCATCGGATTAACACAACAGGGGTCCTGCTGTGTGAGTCCAACCGGGGTCTGCCTTTCTGTAATAGACGCGCAGTAAGAGATAGGCTGAATCAGTCACTAACTGCGCGCCTCTCACAGGCGATCACGGGGGGGGGGGGGGGGTTATTTAATTTTAAACATTACAGTAATGTAGCAGGGGGTCTCCAGAGCCGAACCGCATTGATTTCAAGTCCGGGGACCCCCTACTTCCCGAGATACAGGCCCCGTTATGGAGTGTCGGTATCCCTTATGCATGGAAATGTCCCGATCACGTGACGCAAGCCATTTCCATGCATAGGAGATACCGGCACCCCATAACGGGGCCTGTATCTCCGGAAGTAGGGGATCCCCGGACTTGAAATCAACGCGGTTCGGCTCCGGAGACCGCCTGCTACATTACTGTAATGTTTAAAATTAAATATCTAGTAAACACCAATACACAACCCACCCTGTGCCCCCACATACTGTAAAACCAATATTTATTTTTATAGACCCAGGATTAATACCACAGGCCGGTGGGGGTCCCCGGGTGGTCCCCTTGGGTGTCCGCAGGCCCCACAGTGCACCCTGGGAGGTACCCATGGGTGTCTGGGGGCCTCCAGGTGGTCCCCACTAGGCTCCGTGGCATTCAGGTGGTACCTGCGAGCCACAACGGGGTCCATGGGTGGTCCCCGCGGGTGTCTGGGTGTCCCCACGGGTGTCTGGGGGCCCTCGGGTGGTTCCCGCTGGCCTGCGGTACCATTCCTGTATTTAAAAAAATAAACATGGCCTACTTTACGAGAAATACACCTCTCCCCCCCCCCCCCCAAACACATACAGTACAATAATGGGCAAACTAACGATTATCCACATATGGATAATAGATTATTTGCCCATTATTAAACACAACATTAGGCATGCAGCATAAATAAAGTAAGTAAAAACGTTCTACTTACCCCTGCCAATGTGAACGGTGTCCTCGTCAGCTTACTGCAGGTCCATGTCCTCCATTGCCAGAAAGCATACATAGCAAAATACAATCTAATGGCCCCTAGCCCCTTAATCACCTTTGTGGTTAATAACCACTGTAGTAATTAAGGGATTAACCCACCCTGCCCAGCTACCCACCCGGGAGGCCTAACCACCCACCCCGGACCCATTATACCCACCCTGTACCCATTGATTGTTATAGTAGTACATCATACCCATATAATATGGGCATGATAAGCTACTGTACTATAGCAGTCAATGGTCACTAATACAAAAATCTGACTATCCAAAATACACAATAATAAAACCTACAGTATACAACAAGCACCTAAACCCCCGAACTGTAAAATTAAAAGCAATAGGCAATCAATTACATAAAGAAAACCACTAGCCAACCAATCAAAGAAATAAAACCACTCGACAATCAATTAAAGAAATCACACCACTAACCAAACAATACATTCCATATATAAAAGCAGTAACCAACACATCAATTAATTAATACATCCACTAGGCAACACATAAATGAAACCATTAGCCAAAGAAATTACAGTTCATCATTGAATAAAAACGCCCAACAATCTGTAAAAAAGCTGTGTGTGCTGTGCACGCGCATAGTAAGTGAAATTTCTTTGTGTGTTGTCAGCAACATATAAAGTAACAATAATATTATTACAGCTTAGAGCATGAGTAAATTTGATTGGCGGGGTCATGTTTATTGGCAGCAGTGCAGTGGCAGCAGTACCGGCATCATGGATGTTGAGCGGGTGGGGGGAGCCACGCCGGCAGCGCATGTCCGCGAGCGGGTGGGGGGAGCGGCAGCGGTCAGTGTTGTTGAGCGCGTGGGGGGAGCGGCGCCGGCGGTGCCAACATGTCAGAGGGCTTGTGGGGGGAGCGCGTCGCGGCCGCATGTCAGCGGGCGTGTGGGGGGAGTGGCGGCCGTTAGGAGCGGCGGCGATATGATTTTTAGGTTAGTAGGGCGTGTGGGAGCGGGTCAGTGTTGGGGTTGGGCTGAGCCAGAACACAGCCCAGCCTCAACTGCAAGCACTTAGTTCATGACGTCACATCCGTTTCATTTTCTGTCTCCACAATGCATTTTTGTCCCATTACGAATGAGGTGCCACTAAAGAAGTTCAGTCTCCCCCCCCGGCGGAGCTGCGGCCCGTGTGTCCTGCTGCAGCCAGCTCCCAGGCGGAGGTACATCATTCAGGGGCGGTGTTCGGCGCATCACTGGGGTGTGTGTCAGTCAGTGTGTGCGTCAGAGTGTGCGTGCGTGTGTCAGTGTGCGTGCGTGTGTGCGTGCGTCAGAGTGTGCTAGTGTCAGTCAGTGTGTGTGTGTCAGTCAGTGTGTGTGTGTGTGTGTGTGTGCCAGTCAGTGTGTGTGTGTGTGTGTATCAGTCAGTGTGTGTGTGTGTGTGTGTGTGTGTGTGTGTGTCAGTCAGTGTGTGTATCAGTCAATGTGTGTGTGTGTGTGTGTGTGTGTGTGTGTGTGTGTGTGTGTGTGTGTGTGTGTCAGTCAGTGTGTGTGTGTGTGTCAGTCAGTGTGTGTGTGTCAGTCAGTGTGTGTGTGTGTCAGTCAGTGTGTGTCAGTGTATGTGTGTCTCTCTGTGTGTGTGTATGTCTCTCTGTCTGTGGCCTGCCCCCTCTCTCCTGACTCCCCCCACCCCCGGCAGAGCTGCGGACCCGGGGGTCTCTGTCTGAGTCTCCTGAGCAGCCCCCCTCCTCCCCCCGGAGGTACACAACCGGAGCAGCCCCCATTCTCTACCCCCGGCAGAGCTGCGGACACAACTGTATGTCCTGCTGCAGCCAGCTCCCCGGCGGAGGTACAGAGCAACGAGGGTGGTACAGAAGGGCACTTTAATGCACGTGGGGTGCTCAGCGCTCTTCCTCCCCCCCTCTGATGGTGCTGTGGGGGACACAGCGTGCTCAAACCCCCCCCACTCCCCATTACCAGAGCAGGAGGCGACAGGGCACAGTAACTCACGTGTGCGCGCACGCACTCAGCGCTCTTCCTTCCTCCCCCCCCCCTGGCAGTGCTGCGTGGGAAGTGGCTCGCTCAAACCCCTTGCTTCCCGCGTTACTGGTGCAGGAGCCGTGAAAAGCGACAGGGCACGATAACGTGCCTGTGCGCGCATGCGAACAGCACCAGACAGTTATTGCCGCCGCGACAGCGGGCGTGTGGGGGGAGGGGCGGCCATCAGGAACGCTATCGCCGCCGCCGCATGCGATTTTTAGGTTAGCAGGGCGGGTGGGAGCATGTCAGTGTTGGGGTCGGGCTGAGCCAGAACACAGCCCGGCCTTACTTCATGACATCACATCCGTTTCATTTTCTGTCTCCACAATGCATTTTTCTCCCATTACGAATGAGGTGCCACTAAAGAAGTTTCACTTCAAAAATACAAAATTCAAACAAGCCATCACAACAGTATACTGTAAAAGCAGTAACCAACACATTAATTAATACATCCACTAGACAACACATACATTTAACCATTAGCCAACACATTACATCATTAAATAAAAACACTAAACAATCTGTAAAAAAAAAATACAAATCAAAAAAAGCCATCAAAATTAAACACAATTTAATCAGACAATAAAGCATAACCTTGAGGTCTGAGTGCAGTTACGGTGAAATGTACGTAGGTGACGTCGGCTCATCGGAGAGGTGTGGGCCTGTGTTCCACTGAGTGCTTCGTAGACTGCATCCGTTGGCAGCAACAGCACTCAGACCTCAAGGTTATGCTAATCCTGTTATTTATTATCTGTTCCTTTAGCTATTATCAGCTTCAGTGGGGCTGCCAGAGTTATACTAATAAGGGCAGCTCCCTTAGCTTTAGTGCTGCAGAGAGTACATTTGCAGCCCTATGGTGGGGATTTATGTATGCTAATTTGGACTTATAATTGGCAACCTTTGATACCTTACCCTGTACAGCTGGGCTAGGTTCCTCCAGGATTTACTAGCACCTCTTGGCCTGCCGCAGTGAGACTGTTCATTCAGGCAGCTAGCTGAGTGCTTATCCCCATCTACTATTTAGCCTAAAGGTGCTTATACAGATTTCTATTTAGACTACACTTTGTCTATTCAGGATACACTAAATAAGCTATACCCACACCACTTGTGTGTTACACCAAGTCTAGTAACAGATATATATAACACTGCAATACTAGCACCCCAGCCCCATACCTCTTCGGTTCTTTTTAATTGTTTTTATTACAGTTTGTGTTCTGTCATTGTGGTCTCCGAACAGTTTTATTTTAAGTTACTTAATAAAAATTATGTTTTAAGTAGGGTGTTTCTTTTGTGCCACATTATAGGGATTCTTTTCTGTCTTAGTCTACATCCATTCAATAGTGATCTTACCTTTAGAAGCGATGGCCCTCCGAATCCTGGGTAATCAGCAAGCTCTATTCTGGTGACGTTACGAAACACAATCCAACGCCATCCACGGTGAAGATCCGGACCAGGTAACAAAATTCTTCTCTTTCTTTTATCTGGTATCGGCGCCTTCTTTCTTTATCTGTGACCATTTCATTCTTTATTTTCATCTGTCAATCCAACCCCATGTGAAATCCACGATGTTGCGTCGTTGGCTTCTTGAGCTCAAATGAGCTGTCACAGCCTTAAATATGGCATCATCCAATCTGATTGGTTGTAGTACCACGTGGGGGTAGCCATTTTAGATTTAATGACGTCATGTTAAAGGGAAATGAATCACAGCCATTCTGATTGGCTGGCTTCACTTCCTTTACATGACATCACGTCCAAAAAAAAGACACATGATTCTCACAGTCAATCACAGGCGTGAGAACCATTTGCCAATCAAATGTGACGTCCCAGCCAAATTTAAGGCTGTGACGGCTCATTTGAGCTCAAGAAGCCAACGAGGCAACATCTTGGATTTAACATGGGGTTTGATTGACAGATGAAGATAAAGAAAATAATGAAATGGTTACAGATAAAGAAAGAAGAAGGTGATACCAGATGAAAGAAAATAATTTTGTTACCTGGTCCGGATCTTCACCGTGGATATCGTTGGATTGTGTTTCGAGATGTCACCAGAGGAGAGCTTGCTGATTCCCCGGGATTCGGAGGGCCAATGCTTCTAAGGCCCGTAATATAGTTGGCGTGCGCGCAGCACTTATAATTGGCGGTGGTTAGCCAGCCACTGTATGCTAGGGCCGCGCACGTGAGCGTGGAGCGTATGTGTGTGTATATGTAAAATGCTTTTTTTCCTCAGTACAGTTTATAGGACTTTTACTTATACAGTACTATAGAAGACATTTGTGACATAGCCTAAATGTCAGTAATAACTACACTGACCAATGGGAATGTATAGATGTAAAGTACTATTATCTAACACTATATATATTTATCTAAACAAACACAGACACACAGTACCCTTCAGTAAGCCTGTCGCTCACAGAAGCACGGACTGTACACACAAAAAGTGTTAGTCACGTGCACAAGCATTCGCACAGGCACGCGTGCCCACTATATTACGGGTCTAAAGGTAAGATCAATATTGAATGTATGTACTTTTATTTTTACAGGTTTTTCGATTGGATTTTTCTATTTTTATGTTTTTCAATGCCCATTGACTGTGAATATCTTAATCAGTACCTGTTTAGGGTACAGATGAATACAGTAATAGCCAATGAATTTTTTGGCAAAAGCATTTATTCTATTGACGGTTATATTTTCTATGTATGCTTATTGTTCTGATTAATAGCAAAATATGAGAAATGAATCCCAAAGATGGTGCTTCCAATATCGGTAGATGGTAGTAATATAGCTAGAATGTCCAGGACCTTAAATATGCAAACAGCGTTACAGGACCTTGTCTGTAGCTTTTGCCATCATGCATCTTCAATAAAGCATTTTTATTTTTTCAAGCTAACCTCCAGCCTTATTTTAAGCAGTGCTCTACCATTTTTTTGCCGTTCTACCTATTGTTCTGATTAAATTGTGTTTAATTGTGATGGCTTGTTTTGATTTGTATATTTTTTTTACAGATTGTTTAGCGTTTTTATTTAATGATTTAATTTGTTGGCTAATGGTTAAATTTATGTGTTGTCTAGTGGATGTATTAATTAATTGATGTGTTGGTTACTGCTTTTACAGTATACTGTTGTGATGGCTTGTTTTGATTTGTATTTTTTTATAGACTGTTGGGCGTTTTTATTTAATGATGTACTGTAATTTGTTGGCTAATGGTTTAATTTATGTGTTGCCTAGTGGATGTATTAATTAATTGATGTGTTGGTTACTGCTTTTATCTATGGAATGTATTGTTTGGTTAGTGGTGAATTCTTTAATTGTCTAGTGGTTTTATTTCTTTGATTGGTTGGCTAGTGGTTTTCTTTATGTAATTGATTGATTGCCTATTGCTTTTAATTTTACAGTTTGGGGGTTTAGGTGCTTGTTGTATACTGCAGGTTTTATTATTGTGTATTTTGGATAGTCAGACTTTTGTATTAGAGTGACCATTGACTGCTATAGTACAGTAGCTTATCATGCCCATATTATATGGGTATGATGTACTACTATAACAATCAATGGGTACAGGGTGGGTATAGTGGGTCCGGGGTGGGTGGTTAGGCCTCCCGGGTGGGTAGCTGGGCATGGTGGGTTAATCCCTTAATTACTATAGTGGTTATTAACCGCAAAGGTGATTAAGGGGATAGGGGCCATTAGATTGTATTTTGCCATGTATGCTTTCTGGCAATGGAGGACACGGACCTGCAGTAAGCTGACGAGGACACCGTTCACATTGGCAGGGGTAAGTAGAACGTTTTTTACTTACTTTATTTATGCTACATGGCTAATGTTGTGTTTAATAATGGGCCAATAATCTATTATCCATATGTGGATAATAGTTATTTTGCCCATTACTGTACTGTATATGTTTGGAGGGGGATGGGCGGGGGGGGGGTGTATTTCTTGAAAAGTAGGCCATGTTTATTTTTTTAAATACAGGAATGGTACCGCAGGCCAGCGGGGACCCACGGGGACCACCCGAGGACCCCCGGATGCCCACGGGGACCACCTGAGGACCATACAGCCGTGGGAACCACTCGGGGGCCCCCCAGACACCCGTGGGAACCACCCGAGGGCCCCCAGACACTCGTGGGGATGACCCGAGGGCAAAGGAGGTGTATTTATTGTAATGTACAGTGGGCCATCGCATTGGATCCTCCTATGCCAATGTACAGTAGGCCATGCTTACTTTTTTTTTAAATACTGGAATGGTACCGCAGGCCAGCGGAGACCCACGGACACCCATGGGAACCACCTGAGGACCCATGGACACCTGCGAGGAAGAAACGGGGACCACCCAAGGGCCCCCAGACACCCGTGGGTCAACCCGGGGAACGCCAGACACTAGCAGGGACCACCCGTGGACCCCGTTGGGGCCCGAGGAGCCTAGCGGGGACCACCCGGAGGCCCCCAGACACCTGTGGGAACCCCCTGGGGTGCACTGTGGGGCCTGCGGACACGCGTGGGGACCACCCGGGGACCTCCGCCGGCCTATGGTATTAATTCTGTGTCTATAAAAATAAATATTGGTTTTACAGTATGTGGGGGCACGGGGTGGGTTGTGTATAGGTGCTTACTAGATATTTCATTTTAAACATTGCAGTAATGTAGCAGGGGGTCTCCGGAGCTGAACCGCATTTATTTCAAGTCTGAGGACCCGCTACTTCCCGAGATACAGGCTCCTTTATGGCGTGCCGGTATCTCCTATGCATGGAAATGTCTTGCGTTATGTGATCGGGACATTTCCATGCAGACCCCGGTTGGACTCACACAGCAGGGACCCCTGCTGTGTTAATCCGATGGGCCATTATAGTCTGCCCCGGCAAAACTAGTGAGGATCACGGGCATATCTCGAGAATCCTTTTCGAGATTTGTTCGAATAACGGCCGCTGCATCTGTAAATGTTTTTCAATAGTTTTGACACACATGTCAAATGCTTTTCAATAATACTGGGATAAAAGCATTAAGCATAAGAATGAAACAATAATTTACACTATACAATATAGAGCAGGTTGATTCTCAAGAATGAACTTCAGCACCATTCAGATCTGGATGGATATGCAACACATCGCAGTGCTTGTTTTAGTATTAAAGTGGCTTAAACAAGAGAAAAATTATATAAAAAAGGATTATCGGGATAAAGAAGGCGCCTGAAGAAAAAAAATTAAACAGCAAAAAAGCATGGGCAACCACAAACAAAGAGCTTGTGTTTCCATTGAGGGACCAAGATATCAGATTGTATGTACATTGGCAGATCTGTACTGCCATACATTCACCAAGGAGAACAAGGTAATAAGAGTTTGGTAAACTGCAGTATTATAACTTTGATAGTTGGTGAGGTTTAGTGGAAAAATTAGGATGAGAAAGTAGCAGATTCCACAACCACCCGAGATGGAGAAAAATCGGCAATATAGAGTAGGTGCAGAAAATGTTTTAGATTGAGCCAAAGATACAAGTTATACAATATATTTTATAGAACAGTATGCTCTTTCAGGATACTGTAGAAAGGTTTGATGTACCGGAATATTTTGAAAATCGTATCACTGGAAATCGTACTTTGGAAATAAAATATACTAACATTTTGGATCCTAATAACTGAATATGCTTAATGACATTTGTTTTAGAAAAGTTAGAACCACCATGAGTGTATTTGCCTGTGTTCCACAGGTCTTTAAACCTATTTCATTCAACCCGTCATGTTTCAGTGATTAAGTTGCAAAAAATAATACTGGGCAATGACATGCAAATGAGAACATGCATGTGTCAATAATAGCTTACTATTTTGTGCATGGATTTCCTAAAGCTTTTGCCTGCTGCATTACACGATGTATACAGCTATGTCTGTGACAATAAAATACAGTAAACCAACGGTGGGTTTACAAAAATTGTTTATATGACTATATAAAATTGTTTTATATGTAATTATATAAATATGCTTGTTCTAGCCCCTGTATGGTTTCCTCCTGTTATGTGGCTGCTATCATTACTCAGTGTTCATGTTGTTACTGCCTTCCCTGGCTTCTAAGCCGGTTGTCTTGGCAACTCCTTTTTGCTCCTCTGAGTTGGGCTACCCCTCCTCCCCCTGCTATTTGGTGCAGGTGCAGCTGCTGCCTTGTTCCTGTTTGCACAGACAAGCACACTTCCTCTTTGAACCCCGTAGCCATTGTGAGTAGTCACACCTCACCTACTGTATCCCTTGGTAAAGTCAATGTAATTCACCTATACATATACCTAGTGCTATCCCATTTGCCATTCTAGCCCCCCTTCCCTCTTCATTGTCCCCATCCCACAATGTTTCCTCAGTAACTTTTCCCCTTTTTATTTCTATATTGTGCCCAATAAACACTTCAGCAAATAAGAAGCTTCCCCTTGTTTGGTATATGGGATTGCGTTAAGCTGCCTGCCTCTACTCACTTGCCACAGGAGACAGGCTGAGACACAGCAGCTGCTGCAACAGCTTCACAGAGCCTGAAGGCGCCCTGCAGCTCTATCTAGCTACACAGTGAGGTTCTGCCCTCAGACCTACCCCTGCGCTACGTCCTCACAGCTAGGGCTACCAAGGGCCACACTTTGGAAATCCGCCAGGACACGGGTCATTGCAACGGACACCTGCAAGTACAGCTATCATTACGCTGACCATTGCAGGACACTGACCGGCACTATGTGAGGCAGTTATTCATCGCTGATGCAGGCAACAGGTCGCAAACCACACACATTGGCAACGGCCTACAGACACCTGTAGCATGGCAGAACCCAGACCCTCTCCAGACACCACGCAGGAGTGTGACAACATGGACGCTGAGACCGCTACACAACCGCAACAGACGCAAAAGAGTGTAAGGCCTAAGCAGAGTGTCACACTTACACAGAGGGCCCGCGGAGAATATGAAGCCGACATTGACGCACACCGTGACAAATTAGAGAAGGCCTTGGAAAAACTGGACTTGAAATGCGTAATGTTGCAAGCAATGGCAATTATGAAAGGCAGCTTGAGCAGGCAATAACTCAATTACGATCTGACCACTCTTGGCACCAAATGCTGTCAGAGACATGTTACCTAGTTGACAAGAACCAATATCAGGGCGAGTCTATGAGAATGAGACGTGCAGAATAATATCGATCTGGCATTGACCACTGTGTGCATTCCACTATCACGGTAGCCGAAAATCGGAGAAAGGACCGCAGATGTCGTACGTGCAAGGGCCGCATACAGCCAAAAAGTGGAAGCCATGAAATTAGAGAGCCCGCATCGAAGAGGAGGAGAAGGACGTTATCGCAGCCGCTGCAGCCAACACCGTTACTGCTGAAGCCAACTCCACCGCCGCTACTGCAGCCTCTGGACGTAAGAAGGCCGATGTGGAAGCAAACTTCCAGGCCTTACGTGAAGAAAAGGAAGCCTCCGCCGTCGAAGCCTATACCGAGGTCTTGGAACCAGCCACAAGACAGGATGGCGGGAAGCAATGACACCAGCAAATAGCTTCAGAAGATTCATCCCAGCACATTAGAGAATGAACCACGCCAGTATGAACAGCAGTTCACCATCTCTACCTGATGAGGATATCACAGATGCCAAAGCTATGGAGAATCCACGGGAAGTAGATGCTGTTTCTCTAAAGGCATATGCTACGTGGGATGGCCACAGCTACAACAGTAATCCCCACGCTCGTACGTATACGGATGCACTACAAAAGGCACGCAATCCAGGTACACTTGCACAGAGTAACACAGCTCCTCAGATTGACCCGCAGTTATCGCACATCCACCGCAAGGAAGAGACGACGGCAAGATTCCCCCCCAGCAAACACAATTGCACAAAACTGCATACACACCACAGACGCCTGATCAACCCCACTCAACCTTACAGTCCAACGCTGCAAACTTGAATAGCAGACAGAGCAACATACCCGAATGCAACCGCCCACATCTTCCGTAACACTAGACTGAAGCATCTGGATTATCAGACATGGGCAAGTACATGATCCGGCGTGAACTGATCAAAACAGGACTTACCAACTTTGACGACCGTCCTGAGAACTACAGAGTATGGAAGTCTACATTCAAGAATATAACCAGGAGTCTGGACATCACTGCAAGTGAAGAACTTGACCTGCTAGCCAAATGGTTGGGGAAAGAATCTTCTGAGTCTCTTCACGAACTCTGATCAATGAACATGAACAACCTTCAAGAAGGTCTTGTATGACCTGAGGAGTGCTATGGCAGCCCAGAACTAATTGAAGACGCACTTTTAGAGAATTGATAACGTTCCCAGAATCTCAGGGCAAAGTCAATACAAAGTTGTGAGAGCTTGGAGATCTGCTGCGGGAATTGGAGTCAGCAAAAGCTGATCCATTTCTTCAAGGTCTCAACTTTCTAGACATCGCCTGTGGAGTGAGACCCATCCTGGAGAAGCTTGTGAGCAAGGTTTGAGATACAAAAGTGAGAAGCAAGTCGCCTTTCCCCCTTTTTTATTCTTCTCAAATTTCGTTTGTGAATCAGCAAGGACAAGGAATGATCCCAGCTTCACCGTAGGCACACAAACTGCACCCAATGCAAGTTACCTCAAGAATGAAGGACCGGTAACAAGATATGGTAACACCAGAACGCCTATCTCGGTCCACAGGACAGACGTGTCTTCTACAACATATACATGTCCCAACCATTCTATCACTATAGCGGAAAGACAGGGCACCCAAACAGGCAATATCCCATACATGAGAAACCACATCCACTTAACAAGTGTATTGGGTTTAGAATGAAGCCCATAGAAGAAAGCAGGAACCTACTCAAGGAACTTGGAGTTTGCTATAAATGCTGAGCTTCCACAAGTGACTTGTTCACAGACTGTAAAGAAGCTAATCAAATGCACCGAGTGGGATAGAGACAAGCATCTAGCAGCTTTACACCCAGAGATATTCATACGTGACCAACTCAATGTCCCTACCCCCATGACAAAGCATGGTGGGGAGGAGGAAGAAGAGAAAGCATCATCATCATCTGTCACATCCCAGTGCACCGAGGTTTGTGGAGAAGGACGTGACCGCAGGTCCTGCTCCAAAATATGCCATGTCACAGTACACACCAAGGGACAACCCTAGAGGGCTACAAGGATGTATGCAATCATCGATGATCAAAACAACAGATCATTAGTCAGGTCAGAATTATTTTATTACTTATTCAACACAAGAGACAATGCCTTCTCCTACACACCCAGAACATGACAGATGGAAACAGGGAGGAGAGCAAATGGCTACACCATGTGTTCCATGGATGGTAGAATAAAAATATCATTCCCAACGCTTATAGAATGTAATCAGATGGCAGCGAGATTCCCACACCAGACGTGGCAGATCATCACAAACATCTTAGGGGAATGGCCGACCACATCCCGCCATTAGAACAAGATGTTCAGATTTTGCTACTGCTCGGCAGGGACATCTTGAGAGCGCATAAAATCTGTGAACAGCGCGACGGACCTCATAACACCCCATACGCTCAAAAACTTGACCTGGGATGGGTAATAGTGGGCAACGTATGCATTGACAAATGGCCCAAATCAGACTGCTGATGTTCGAAGAATAAATTCATATGTAAGAAAATTTTAGTGCGTTAAGATGTACAGTGCGAGCTGTTGTGTTCTACGAAATACTACTTCATATTACCTCACCGGTGTCCGAGGGCTACCAATGAATCTGCGAGGAGAGCGAATTTTTGGTTCAAATGAAAACTTCTCTTTAACACTTTCAAGTACAGAGGGAGCCACATAGGTAAAACCCTGGGGAAAAAAACAACAACAAATGTTTCATGCTGATCTTCACATTTACACATATTGTCAGTTTTTGACTTCCCATTAAAAGGAGCAATCCAGGGTGTCATCCACAGCTGAACCGTGCTATTATTAGATCCAAGAACACCCAGTTTCGAAGAAACTTACTGATGAAATTCCAGGTATTACTTCATTGATTTTTAAAGGAGATTTATATGGCTGTCCAATAAGAAGCCACAACCAATGATGTTGCAACTTCCTATGGGCCTGAGACTTGGCAGACATAGTGTTTCCCCTTTTTCCCCGCCACTGTATATTCAAAAGCTGTTGTGAAGACAGCAGTCATGTAGAAGAAAGGAGGTTGAAAACCATCATATCAGATATTATTCATAACAATGTAGGTTGCTTCAGTAGTCATGTTGTGAGGCTGGTGTCTTCCTTAGCACAACTTCCACGATGGAAATAGAATCTTTTCGCATACCTCCTAGTAAGTTTCAGAGTAAACTAATAGGGCGCACTGCATAAGTGTCCCACTATAGTTTTTAAAAGGCTTATTTCACTGACCAATTACTAGTGGGTTATATTAATAGGCATGTCAATGCTAAAGCTGCATAGCTAACTAAAAAGGCAACCTTCAACATATTGCAACTCACCACAAACACCTGGTTGGCACTTTCACTGAGAGTTGCATCATCTGGACTATCCACGGGTGTCTGGCGTGTAAACTTTGAATCAAACTGGCTGACATCCTCTTCGGATTGCTTTGTGAAAAAAATGATTAAGGATTTACATTATAGACAGCAAGTCAGTCGAAAAGGTTGTGGTTGAACCCTGTGGCAAAGCACACTGTGAAGCAGAAACATGAAAAGTGCCACAGGATACATAGATATCACATGAAGGAAGAGATCAATTTATTTTCTAAGAGGGAACAAACTGAAATTGTTGTTGCCATGCCAAGGAAACGCCACATTCCTAACGAATATTTAAAAAAAATCATCTTTAAAATGACAAGCATTACATGAAAGGCCGTATGAGTGAAGGAATTAAAGTGAAAACGAATCCAGAATAAAGGCAGTATTTGCATGCATAACCAGCAAAGTTTCAAGCTAAAAGCAGCAATACTACTTTCCACCTTTTTTATTGTAAAGCACAATTGTATAATTCTACATTTTACCTAAGCTGGCAGTCGCTTGGTGCTCCCGTTATAAATCTGTAAAATCCTGATTGTGTGTGTCACGGGAGACCAGGTATTTACACCTTTATACCAGGATCATATCACTGAGCAAAACCAAGAAGTAAAACAAATTGCGATTTATTCCTTAGAAACAGACGTACACACAATGGATTACAACATACAGGAGAAAATACACTTACTGGGGGTCTGGGCTACAAAACTAAACTTTCCTAGTCGAAATAGTCCATAAAACAGAGTCTTTAGGTTGACCGGGAATGAAATCGGCATGAGTTTCCAGACGCCACCGCTGTATCTCTTCCGGAGATGCCAAAATACCTTGATCAGGAGATAGAACCAAACGTCCTGATACTCTTTTTGGCGTGTAGTTCCAGCTGCGACCGCTAAATTGTCTTCTCAGAACTTGGTTCTGAAAAGTGGGACTTAGAACATTTCTTGACTTGAACATCTCTGAAGCCGGTTGCTGCTATTTCTCCAAGAGCATCTTTTGGCGAGTTCAAATTTGCCACTGCTGTTTTGGCGCTTAGAATCTGAGGACCGGATTGGCTGCTGGGTTTCTTATAGTATTTCAGATTCATTCATGAAATACTACAACCAATCCGAGCCTGGGAACTTTACAACCAGCCAATCAGAGGGCTGCCAGTCTTCCAAAGCCGGGCAAGCGGTTCTTCTGAATGTAACAAGGGCATGCGTGAGTTTGCTACCTTAGCCACTTGTTATTCAGAAGCCACCCAAGTCTGGGAAGGCAAATGCTAGCCGGGGTGGTCTGCAATGTTTCCCGGACGTGAGCACTCCACCTAACTATCCTGACAAAATGGCTTTAAACACCTATGGCAGCATCTGTGGCATTTAAGTAGGGACCTAGGGCAGACTTAGTGACACCACAAATTGGTAGCCCACTAGCCCCCTTCAGAGTACCGTCTTTAAAAGTCCCAGCTTATAAGTATCGTACATTTACAAACATCTCAGTTTAATAAAAATATACTTTTACACTTTTACCTTGACAAAGTCTTTTGGGCTATGAGGGGTAGAATGGGACTATATACTTTTATTTCCACTAGCCATATCCCCACACACTGGAAACCTGACAAACTGTAAAAACATTATAGCCACATTGGCCATTAAACATTTTATGAAATGAAAAGATGCTTAGCATCAATCTCAGAGCTGTAGCTCCTTCCCTTAAGAAAACCTAATTTTCTTTAGAACCAAAAAACGCTTGGGCACACTCTGATTGAAACTAGGACGTAGGTTTTACAAAACCTCTCGCAACTTAATATACAGATGGAGAAAACCCCCAGAACCTCTACAGTATACTGATTCTGAGGTACCTGGGCATATACTGGGGGATCCTCACTAACTTAGGGAACCTTGACTGTACCCGGGATACATAAATCCCTATGCCCTCATTTACCTTTCTGGTCTGTGCTGAAGCAGGGAAACCTGGCGGTGAGTCACGTAACTGTTTTCGAGGGAGTATTTTGACCGGAGTGATGCGTCTATATGTCCCCGGGAATCTGACTTGATTCCCGGATAGATTTTTGGGGTAACCAGCAACTCTTGACTCCGGCTACCTGGACACAATCTGACAACACTTTTACCGCAACCCCCCATCCCCTTGAAAATCATAGCCTTAGACTTTCCACTGGTTAGCACTCCTGGAAAAGTAAAACACACATAAAATCTTTATTGTCATACAATTACATTCATTGCAGGCACACTACACAGGTTGAAGAGCTGACACTCAAAAACCTGAAATAGTGCTCAGAGGTAACCAGCCGGGCAGAATACCTTTATTGATGGCCTGGTTACCCCATTCACCGTCACAGTGTGCCTAACATATTGGCCGCTTTTCCGTTTTAATCAATCCTTCAGTCAGTATAAGGCTGAGCTTATAGTGCCGGCGACGTAACGTCAAAAAAAATAAAATAAAAAAAAAATGCATTGCCGCCGTCACGTACGCTTATAGGAAGCACGACGCGACGGCTTGGTCGCGATTGCTGGAAGTCATCTCAATTTGATTTTCCAGCGACCGCAGCTTGACGTCGCCGGCACTATAAGCGTAGCCTTACTCAGCAGCTACAGTATATCCTTATATAACTTGGATAACATTATCTATTGTTTCAGTTTAAAGCTCAAACCGCTGGGAACATTGGCAACAAATGATCACAAACAGGAAAGTGTTGCAAAGATCTTGCACTGCTTGGGAAGTGTGCTAAAACTTGCTATAGAAATCAATGGATGCTTTACATCGCATTAAGAATTGAATAAAATAAATAAAAAAGTTACCATTATCCAATACTACAGAACTGATTTATTTAAAAAACAAACAAAACAAAAATAAAAAAACCCACATGATTTCACAAGTTTCGCTGCTTTAAGACAAAATAAAACCATTAAAAAGTCAAGTTGCTTCAATGTGTGTTAAGTAGGATTTCTGTCAATTGTAGTACATCATGGATGAAAATAAAATAAGTGATTCTTGTTTATAAACATGCAGCAGAAACAGATTAATATTTTTTAACATACCAAGAGAGGTTTAAAGGGAGGTTCCACCGTACGAGCCAGGAGTTCTTCCCAATTAATATGTCTGAAAAATGGGTGAGCCTAAAATATAAAAAGCCAGAGATAATTTCCATTTAACCATGATTCTTTATCATTTTCAGTTTTCCAAACATTCAACATCAGGATTGAGGAACTGATCATCATATGTTAAAAACAAACAAAAACGAAATACAATATTTAGACTGAGTGCTCCAGTGCAGGCATAATTATCTCGTTTGATATGCTTATGCTAAATTGCATTACTATTGCATGCATGCTAATGTGTGCGTGTGCTCATTTTGAAGAGTTACATATTTTTGTGAATGGTAGCAGAAAAATGATTTAAACATATGGTTTCCCCTGCATCAACCATGTATGTTGAACATTAACCCTTCGAATGTCTCAAGATGTAGCCATTACATCATGGGGTCTGACACTCCAGGTGCCCCATGAGGTAATAGCTACATAATACTGCAGTGTGCTCGTTTTCTAGGGAGATCACGTCCTGAGGTCCGCTGCGATCTGCACACCAGGGAAATGGATGAGGACGGCTCCCCTTCCGTTTCTAGGTTCAGGGATGCCGTGCTCATGTGACTGGTTTGCCCCAAAGGGTTAATGGGGTTAATGCAATTTGATGAGCATTTCTTAGAGTTTGTTTCTAAAAACAACGTTTACCTGAACATCTCCAGCATCACCAGCTCCTGCTCCGAGGCGTGAGGCAGCATTTCTTTTTAGCAGCTTTCAACAAAAAAAAGGATGAATCAGTCTTTTAATCTTATATAAATGCAACAGGGCAGGTGACGCATTCAATTCTGTGATTTGTGCCAGCTATACAATAAGTATAATTGATATATTCAGGGTATACAGAGCAGAATAACCATTTAGCCAGGCAAATTTATATTTCCACATCTATAAAAATTATTTCATATAACATAAGTGCACATACTGTTCTTCAGGCTTTATTTTATTTACATCCGTCAATCCCCCTACTCGCCTCTTTCCTCTAAACCTTCTTTGACCCCCTCACCTTAATATATGTTTTGACCTTCACCAACTAAAATCCAGACTCAATCACTGGAAATCGAAGATAATGTTTTTTTTTTTTTTTCCTTTTTACAACACTACAAAGTATACTGATAAAGTCCCAAAGTATTTTTATAGACAAAATAAGGGGATATAATAAAAAATACCTTTTTAAGCAGATCCCTGGCTTCTTGTGTGAGGTAGGGAGGCAAGTTCAGTTTACATTTAAGAATTTTATCAATCGTCTTTTTCCTGTTTTCACCAGTAAAGGGTGGCTGAAACACAAAACAATTTCTTAATAGATATAAGCAAAGTTAATGACAATGCCCCAGAATCATCAAAACAATATCTGCCGTATCACGCTCGAACCTGCGATATCTGCCAGGTCAATGACAGATACCGCAGATTCTGGCGCAACACAGCAGATTTCACAGGTAATGTCTTGAGGAAAATTTATAATATATCGGTTATGCATTGGTATAATGGCCGGATATAATAGCTTTATTAATGACCTGTTACCCTCTCATCGTCATAATAGGATGATGGAATTCTAGAGATAAGGGCATCTGGTTTTGCCGGAATGGATTGAAAAATGGCTTTCCTTACACTAGAATAAACAGGACACTTGTGTGTGGCCTAGAAGATATTCCAAAAAGAGTAAATGTATTAATATGAGGATATCATGGGATAACACCTACTCTGAAGAATAACGAATAGATATTGTAACAACTGCAATGAGATGGATACAATAAGGCCAAACCCTTCATGTTTAGGAGGTGGCAAGGACAGATATTCATTTGTCTCTATAATTTAGGAGCAAGTCGGTCAAAATTACTCGTTATATTCGGCAAGCTCGTCTGAACCTATTGATATGAATCACGTTATTCCAAATATGATAGGAATAAAAAGTTATGAGGTCTATTATATATAAAGCCAACTTCTAGAGAGTCAAGAGGAAGGGTTTTTTCTTTCAAGTCGTAAAACGGTCATGCCGATTGATGAAAGTGGTAGGTTTATGTTGCTCAAGGAAGGTAATCTAGCATGTAAAGGCCCTACTTTATAAATTGAGTTTGATCCCAAAACACACCTCTGTTGAATTCAGAAACGAGTATTTTCAGCTTTCCGATGTCAGTGACTTCTGAGAAGAACCTATGACATATGGTAACGTACTATGCTTATCCTTTTATTTTAAGAAATTGTTCTGCATTTATTGTAACTATGTTCTTGTAATAATCTTTTCTGTAATCTAAGCACTCTATTTTTTGGTATTTTGTATTTTAAAAGAAAACTTTAATAAGTAATGTCACGGGAGACCAGCACTTTTAATGCCGGCATCACTATCACCAGACGGGACAAAGTAGTTGAATGAACAGAGTTTATTTTGGCAAGCCAGCAGACATACAAAATACACAATTACAATGTACACTCACCGACTGGGGGCCTGAGGGGGGGAAGACTAGCCTTGACTAGGTGCAGGGGCCTGCTTTAAGTAGGCTTACCCTGTCCTGTTCTCGTCCTGGTTCCTCAAAGTACTATTCACTCAATAGCAACGTTGAAAATCCTGCCAGATGAATCACTGTCAAAATCCAAACTCATGTCTGGTACTCTGATCGGCAACGCTCTTTACATAGCCCTCGGTGTCTATCCTTTCTATGGAGGAGCCGCCGACCAATTAGAGCACGAATTGAGATGGTGCAGCCAATCCCCAGTTGGGGGCTTGCCCGGCTGCACCAGTCAGAGGAGGGGGCGTGCTAAGGTGCTCAGGACCGCCAAGTGGGAAATTCGAACTGGCCAATGGAAACCGCACCTACGGACTCCATCCGGGCAACGGGCAACATCTTCCCCGACAGCCCTATACCTCCTGCAGGGTAGGCGCCACAGAGCCTGCGGAGAACAAAGACTCTCCCTGCTGAGAGCCCAATCCTCGAACCTGATTGTCCGCCCATCCCCGCTCACCAAAGTTCTGACACATTGTCACTCCCAGTCTTTGTCTCGATCCTGCATTTCTACGCAAGCAACTTGGCTAAATGAATTTATAAGTTTGCTTGCATAGGAATATTTAAGCACACAAATTACAGTACTTGGCTGGCTAGCTGGGGGAATACAATTTACAGGAATAAATTGCTTTTACATATAATATATTTACATTCCCTGTTCCTCGACAATACACACAGATTTCCCGCTTCCAGATTAGACAGTGATGCTCTCCTCTGGAAGGGGTTACAAAACACACACACACAAAGTATCGGCCATACAGTATGAGCTCACAAAAGCACCCAGTTACACATGGTTTTAGGGGTAGTTAGACGGGCTTCATCTTTATTATGTGAGGCTAGCTACTCCTACCGTCACAAGTAATGCTTTGGGCTGTTGCACTGTTGGACTGTTGATTGAACTGTTGCAAGCTCTGTAGAGAGTAAAATACATATTCGGACACATTTTGCTACAAAATCAAATTTTAATGTTCAACTAATGTTTTTTTCTTTTTCTTAAGTAGTAAAAATGTCAACCAAGTAGCTGATATACAGTACAACAGGGGTGGGCTTACTGTAGTGCCGACGAGTATTCGAAAATCAATCTGGGGCAATCACCAACAAGACCCAGGTACATACTGGGTACATGCTGAAAACATGCTGGGTACATGCTGCAACATTTCTGCAGACAGACTAATGGCCCATCGGATTAACAGCAGGGGTCCCTGGCAGTCCCATTCAAACTGAATGGGACTGCCAGGGACCCCTGCTGTGTTAATCCGATGGGCCATTCGTCGTTCTGCAGAAATGTCACTGAAATGTTTGCAGCATGTATGCAGCATGTACCTGGATCTTGTTGGTTATAGCTCCAGATTTTCCAAGGCAAGTTTAAGGCAAGTGTTAGAATACTCGTCGGCGTACCTGTACTGTATGATGTTTCAATGGGAGAAGAATAGTACATACGTTTCACCATGGTAATATGAAAATCAGATTTCAACTAAGGGAATTGACTGCGGGTGCACATGAAATCTCAATTTTCACACACGACCCTTTGGGAAAAGATCTGAGGAATGTTAGACGATAACGTAAGTTAAGATTCTTTGTTTATCCTTATTATGTTGATTAAACTATCTTCATTTATTGTAACTGTATGGTCTAGTAATCTTTCTGTAATCTAAGCACTGTATTATTGTGATGTTAGGGGTAGCTGGCATCACAAAACTGAAATGAAACCCAGCTAGCTATCCTTAAATCCATGTAACTTGGCCACCTATGTAAGGCTTATTTCAGCCAAATGTATTTAATATCTGGGGGAGAACAGGGAATGTAAAATGCACTATGTATTGTGAGAATGTATTCCAAAGCACGTTATTTCCTTTGACAATCTTTTCCTTAGTTTAGTGAATCAACATTGTCTTATGATGAGATATGGGCTAGCTGTGTGTAATTCTAAGTCCTGTCTTTTACATAATTACCTTATGTCTGAATCTATGCCTGTATTAGCAATTCCCCCCAGCTAGATACAGTAGTTGGTATTGTGTGTTGATGGAATTAACATGTCAGCCCAGCAAATGTAAATTATGTTATGTGCCTGTTCCTATAATTTCTATGGAGGGAGTTTCTGTAATCCCTTTAGCTGAACTGTTCTATAGAAAATATATGGTCAGAACAAAGGTAGGGCATTAGGTAATAGAATTAGTTACCAGGTCTGAGCCCCAGGCACTATTTCTCTTGGCTGGCTACCCTTGCTCAATGCTAAAGGATAGCCACCAAGGGGTATATAAGGAACACTGCTGGTCAGAGCAGGAGCTAGTTATCCCACAGATGGGGAGACACTCTGGGAAGGAGTGTGGAGATTCCCTCAGAGGACCATCTGAGAGACATTCTGTGAAGGAGTTTGGATCTTGATTGGGACTAGCTGGAGATACATGTCAGAGGGGCTGCTGTGTGATCAGAACTCTGAAATCCTAGACGAGAAGCAGACAGGGCAAGCCTTCTTGAAGCAGGCCCCTGCACCAAGCGAGGCTAGAGTCTACCACCCAGGCCCCCAGTTGGTATTGTATCTTGTTTTGTGTGCTGGTGTGCCAGAATAAACCTCATTTTATTCAACAACCTTGTCCTGTCTGGTGATGGTGGTTTCGGTGTAAAAGTACTTGTCTCCCGTGACAAATTATATATATAAATTATATATATATATATATATATATAATTTGTCATGGGAGACAAGTACTTTTACACCGAAACCACCATCACCAGACAGGACAAGGTTGTTGAATAAAATGAGGTTTATTCTGGCACGCCAGCACACAAAACAAGATACAATACCAACTGGGGGCCTGGGTGGTAGACTCTAGCCTCGCTTGGTGCAGGGGCCTGATTATTTAGTCAAATAGGGGTGATTTGACTGCGGCATCTTTTGTGTGTCTTATATATATATAATTAGACCTGAAGTGTCTACCTGTGGCTAGACATTTCAAGGAAAAAAGACACACACTGGCCACACTTCGTTGTATGCCTATTCTGCAGGTCCCAGTCCCCCCCCCGTGGGGGTGACAGGGGCAGGACTTTGCTTAAACAGGAAGCAAGGCTTATTTATGAACTAAGAACTATGACACCTGGTGGCCTAAATGAGGAACTTTCACTTAGCTGCTTTTTGTAGCAGTCTCCCTGCTTTCACTTGATTTTGCATTATGCCTTTTTTATGTTTGTCACTCATACTCTGTTGCATCACTCCCTCTGCACTTTTGCACTTCCTTTGTCCTTATATACTATGGTGATGCTATGCGCTCCTTGTGCTCTATACCTCTACCTGTCCCCCTGTGGTTCACCTTAACGCTCTGTTTATTACTATTCTGTTTAGCCCATTATTATTGTCAGTGTGTGGGTAACTGTGCACCGAGGCGGTTTTTCAGACTGCGCATGTGCGTTTTGCGCTGCCGGCGTCCCTGGTGGCCAGGGAGAGTCAATGAGGCGTCTGCTCACAGCTGTGATGCGCGGCGTACTCTCCTTGCTGGCGCTCCGGCAGTCAATATGTTTTGGCCCACTGCAGATGCGCGGTGCGCGACCTTCCCCCGCAAGGGCAGTAGACCCTGGGACCAGTGTCTAAAGGGTGTCTTTCTCCTAATAGTTTAAGTGCCTACTCTCATGTCATGATGAGTCATTTGGATAATCAGGTAATAGGGGAGGGGGCACGGAGCACAGCTATGTTGCATATTCTGTCTGATTGCATGTTGGTGATTGGTTCCCTTTGTTTGCATTGCACTATGGGTGAGGGTATATATGTGTGGTGTGACAAACGGCTTACTCCGGGACTCCGTCGTTTGTCCGGGACTGTTTAGAACACGGTCTTTTAGGGTAGGTTAAATGATGAGGCGTCACGTACTGTTCCTTTAAACAGGCTATGCCTGGTTTATTCAGTCCCAGGCACTGAGACTGCCACAGTGCATACAACAGAAAACAGATCAAAACAAAAGCTGCTCACCTGAGCGATAACTTAACTTAGATATCCCTGACTCAGGGTTGGAAGTGGCTTTTCCACTCCCAACAACAAAACAAGGTACTTTTGCAGTCTTACAAAAATGAACAGAAAGATTGAACCTGTTTGGGGAAGAGGCTTCTCCCCTCTGTAGTTCAGCAGCCTTCCAGCCTCCTGGCTCTTGTGGAGAGACCAGAGCAAACAGGAAATCAGTCTTTCATACCTGATTCCTAATTAGCATGACAGGTGACAGAAATCAGGCAGCAGACAAACTCTGGTCTGGATCTCTCATCCCTCAGTTCCAGCGCTTGCCAAACTGTGGGATGGAGTGTATGTATTATAAGGCTGCACTCCCAGGCCAAACAGGATAGAAACTGTCTAGTATCCTGGGAGCCCTATATACGGAATTTATTACCATCCCCTGGTTTCTGTCACATATCCTCCCCCCCAGCTCAGACCTCGAGGGATGAGCGACCATGGATATTAGGGAGTGCATCCTTGACAACCCGTCAGCATTGCCATGTTTGTGCCCTGACCTGTGTTCCACAGAAAATTTAAAGGGTTGTAGGCTTAGGAACCACCTGGTCACTCTAGCATTCTTTTCCCTGTTTTGACACATCCAGGTAAGAGGTGCATGATCTGTGACCAACCGGAATTTTCTCCCCAACAGATAGTATTTGAGCGTCTCTACAGCCCACTTTATTGCGAGACACTCTTTCTCTACTATGGAGTAATTTTTCTCCTGGGGATTTAGTTTCCTACTTAAATAAAGGATGGGGTGCTCCTCACCTTGAGACTCCTGGGAGAGTACCGCCCCCAGCCCTACCTCAGATGCGTCGGTTTGGACTACGAACTCTTTGGAGAAGTCAGGTGTGACCAACACTGGTTGGGCACAGAGAGCTTCTTTCAGGCTTCTAAAGGCCTGTTCGGTTTCGGGGGACCACTTTACCATTAGCGGTCCTCTTGCTTTTGTGAGGTCAGTTAGTGGGGTTGCCTTAGTTGCAAAATTGGGAATAAACCTTCTATAGTACCCAATTAACCCCAAAAAGGTCCTTACTTGTTTTTTTGTAACTGGCCTTGGCCAATTTTGTATCGCCTCCACTTTGAGTGTTTGGGGTTTGAGTAAACCTCTGCCAATAGAATATCCCAGATACTTGGCCTCCTCCAGACCAATAGTGCATTTAGCGGGGTTAGCAGTTAGTCCAGCAGACCGGACTGCGTCAAGCACAGCTTGGACCTTTGGAAGGTGGGATTGCCAATCTTCACTATGGATTACCACATCATCCAGGTAGGCGGCAGCATACCGAGCATGTGGTTTTAAAATTTTATCCATCATTCTTTGGAATGTGGCGGGAGCTCCATGTAAGCCAAAAGGCAACACCTTATACTGAAAGAGGCCGTCTGGGGTTGAGAAGGCTGTCTTTTCTTTTGCCCTTTCTGTGAGGGGAACCTGCCAGTACCCTTTTGTTAGGTCTAGGGTTGTGAGATATCGGGCTTTGCCCAGTCTCTCTACAAGTTCATCCACCCTGGGCATAGGATAAGTATCAAATTTTGACACCGCGTTTAGTTTCCGGTAGTCATTACAAAACCTTGTTGTACCGTCTGGTTTTGGGACTAAGACTATAGGGCTGTTCCACCCACTTTGGGATTCCTCAATTACACCTAGTTTTAGCATTTTTTTAACCTCTAAACTTATAGCCTTTCTTTTGGCCTCTGGGATTCGGTACGGTTTAAGGTTAACTCGGACCCCCGGTTCAGAGACTAGGTCATGTTCAATTACGCTAGTTCGACCTGGCCGTATAGAGAAGATTTCTTTGTTTCTTCTCACTAAATTCTGAACCTCTCGTTTCTGATGAACAGACAGGGTTTCAGCTATGCTAACCTCTGGGTCAGTTTCTTGATTCTCTGACGGACCTGGGGGTACTAGGGTTAACAAGACTTCTCTATCTTTCCAGGGCTTGAGTAGGTTTATATGGTATATTTGCTCAGGTTTCCTCCTACCTGGCTGTCTTACCTTATAATTTACTTCTCCCACTCTTTCCAAGACCTCATATGGCCCATGCCATTTAGCAAGGAATTTACTCTCCACGGTGGGAACCAGAACTAGTACCCTATCACCTGGAGAAAAAATTCTGACCCTAGCACCCTTATTATATGTATTCCTCTGTGCTTCTTGAGCTTTCTCCATGTGTTCCCTCACTATGGGTAGGACTGCAGCAATGCGGTCCTGCATCTGGGCAACATGCTCTATTACACTTCTGTAAGGGGTAACCTCGTGTTCCCAAGTCTCTTTGGCTATATCCAGTAAGCCCCTTGGGTGTCGGCCATACAATAGTTCAAACGGGGAGAAGCCTGTGGATGATTGGGGAACTTCCCTAATGGCAAATAACAGGTACGGTAACAAACAATCCCAGTTTTTCCCATCTTTATCAACCGCCCGCCGTAACATGCTCTTTAAGGTTTTATTGAACCTTTCCACTAAACCATCTGTTTGTGGATGATAGACTGAGGTTCTGAGATGCTTGATTTTTAGGAGTTTACATAGCTCTTTCGTTACTTGGGACATAAATGGTGTTCCCTGGTCAGATAGAATCTCTTTAGGAATCCCGACCCGGGAAAACAGAACTACTAACTCTTTTGCTATGTTTTTAGCTGAGGTGCTACGTAGGGGAACTGCCTCCGGATATCGGGTGGCATAATCTAATATTACCAATATATGCTGATGTCCCCTAGCAGACTTTATTAGGGGTCCTACTAGATCCATAGCAATCCGGTCAAATGGTACCTCTATTATGGGAAGGGGTACCAATGGGCTGCGGTACGCCTTGAACGGGGCGGTGATCTGACATTCTGGGCATGAGGAACAATAATTCGTAATTTCTGCCAGAACCCCAGGCCAATAGAAGCTTCGGAGAACCTTTTCTTTTGTCTTTTCCACCCCTAGGTGTCCCCCCAATGGATGACTATGTGCGAGGTGTAATACTACGTTACGGAATGTCCGTGGTACCAACAATTGTTTAGTTGTAACTGATTTCCTTTTATCAACCCGATATACTAGGTCGTTCTCTACCTCGAAGTAGGGGTAAGCAAGTGACCTATCTGGTTGGCCAGGAGTACTATTCTGGTCCCGTATATTTCCCCTTGCTACCGCTAATGTGGGGTCCTCCCACTGGGCCTTCTTAAAACTCCCAGGACTGACCTCTAGGTCAGCGAGGGTCTTATCCGGTTCTGGGGTGGTAAGTGTCTGCTCAACATCTTGATTTGGGGTATTCCCTACCAAAGTAGTGATGGGGAAGGGAATTTTACAGCACTCCTCCTTTTCCCCCTTCTTATTTGGGCCCTCGTCAACCTCCATTTCTGAAAAAGGGAAAGGATTTGTTTCTTCTAATACTTCGTTATGGTCCGCTATTGAACTCTGGGCGCTATTCTGAGCGGGGGACCACATTTTTAGAAAATGGGGAAAGTCGGTCCCTATTAACACATCATGTGCCAGTTTGGGTACAATACCCACCTTGAAATCTAAAGAACCAAACTCTGTTTCAAAAAAAACATCAACAGTGGAATATTCATGATTATCCCCATGTATACAACAAATTGCCACTCTTTGTGAACTGTTTCTCTGTTTCTTCTTAATGGGCAAGAGGTATTCGGACACTAGTGTGACCATGCTCCCAGAGTCAAGAAGTGCCCGAACCCTCTTACCATTAACCTTTACAAATGCCCACAGATGGTTATTCAAGGGGTCCTCTGGGCTAGGGCCCATACATTGGGACAACAGCGAATAAGGTTCCACGCTGTTGCATTGCATGGGCTCATCATTTAGTGGGCAGATTTTTGCTGTGTGGCCCCTCTCATGACAATTTACACATTTAGGTACATAGTCTGTGTCCCACTTAGAGCCTTTTCCCGGCTCCCCATGTTGGCTATTGCCCGTAGTGTGCGAACCACTGTTGCTTGTGCTGCGTGAAGGGGGTCGCCGCTCTTCAGCGCCCCTTAACCCCGGTACCCTTTTACCGTCTCTGGAAGAGTCCTGGAACCTCGGGTAGTGGGGTTGCTCCACGACTGTGGGTTGCGGGTGCTCTTCTGCTGCATTGTACCTTTCTACGAGGGCCACAAGCTCATCCGCATTGTGGGGGTCACTCCGACTGACCCAACGGCGTAAGGCAGAGGGAAGTTTCCTCAAGAACTGGTCCATGACCAACCGTTCCACGATGTGGCTGGCTGAGTTGATCTCGGGTTGTAGCCACTTCCGGGCGAGGTGGATGAGGTCATACATCTGGCTTCGGGTGGCTTTATCCATCGTGAAGGACCATGCGTGAAACCTTTGGGCGCGAACAGCCGTGGTTACGCCGAGGCGGGCGAGGATCTCGAACTTCAATTTTGCATAGACGTTTGCTTCGGCTGGCTCTAGATCAAAGTAAGCCTTCTGGGGTTCGCCGCTTAGGAAGGGTGCGATTAGACCAGCCCACTCAGCTTCTGGCCATCCCTCTCTCTGTGCCGTGCGTTCAAACGTGAGAAGATAGGCTTCCACATCATCCGAGGGTCCCATCTTCTGAAGGTAGTGGCTTGCCCTGGTCATTTTCGGAACTAGGGCTGCCGCTGCCAGTGGAAGGTTACTGATAGTCCCCCTCAGGATCTCGAGTTCCTGCTGTAAGCCCTGAGCGAACCGCTGTTGCTCCTCTCTCAGCAAGCGGTTTGTCTCTTGCTGGTTTGCATTCGCGTTTTGCAGGGCTTCATTCGTCTGTTGCTGGTTTGCATTCGCCTGTTGCTGGTTGGCATTCGCCTGTTGCTGGTTGGCATTAATCTCTTGCTGGGCTATTAGCAGCTGTTGCTGGGCTGCATTCGTCTGCTGCTGGTTTGCATTAGTTTCTTGCTGGGCTATTAACAGCTGTTGCTGGGTTTCATTCACGTCTTTCTGGGCAGCGACATTGCGTACCAGCGCACCCACCACGTCTTCCATCTTGTGTGCAGAGGATGAAAAAAACTTTTTTTTTTTTTTTTTTTTTTTCTTTCAAAGTTCTTCAACCCGCAGACCCCCTAGTGCTCTTCTCGCATTCTCCACCATATGTGACAAACGGCTTACTCCGGGACTCCGTCGTTTGTCCGGGACTGTTTAGAACACGGTCTTTTAGGGTAGGTTAAATGATGAGGCGTCACGTACTGTTCCTTTAAACAGGCTATGCCTGGTTTATTCAGTCCCAGGCACTGAGACTGCCACAGTGCATACAACAGAAAACAGATCAAAACAAAAGCTGCTCACCTGAGCGATAACTTAACTTAGATATCCCTGACTCAGGGTTGGAAGTGGCTTTTCCACTCCCAACAACAAAACAAGGTACTTTTGCAGTCTTACAAAAATGAACAGAAAGATTGAACCTGTTTGGGGAAGAGGCTTCTCCCCTCTGTAGTTCAGCAGCCTTCCAGCCTCCTGGCTCTTGTGGAGAGACCAGAGCAAACAGGAAATCAGTCTTTCATACCTGATTCCTAATTAGCATGACAGGTGACAGAAATCAGGCAGCAGACAAACTCTGGTCTGGATCTCTCATCCCTCAGTTCCAGCGCTTGCCAAACTGTGGGATGGAGTGTATGTATTATAAGGCTGCACTCCCAGGCCAAACAGGATACAAACTGTCTAGTATCCTGGGAGCCCTATATACGGAATTTATTACCATCCCCTGGTTTCTGTCACAGTGGTCACTTGCACTTGTGGGTTGCACGGCCCTGAGGAAGGTCTCTCTGTGGGACCGAAACGTTGGCTTACGTGTATTTCATGTTGTGAATATAGATTTTTGGATTAACCCCGTGCGGTGTGCTGTCTCTTTACTGGTCTTTGGATTGGTTCGTATCATACTTATTTTCTATGGGACTAGCATCTGCTATTATAACCTTTTCTACTGCAGTGTGCTGACTGACCTTCATGTGAATATATATATATATATATATATATATATATATATATATATATATATATATATAAGACACACAAAAGATGCCGCAGTCAAATCACCCCTATTTGACTAAATAATCAGTTAACCAAAGGTCAGGGTAAAAAGTGACCCTCTGGTGGTGCAAACGACACAAGGGAATTATATAACTAAGAAAAAGAAAAAGTAGGGTCAAAAAGGTGCACTCAAACACTGAATAATGAAAAATAGAAAAAAATGGACTTTATTAGCAAAAAGTATAAAGTATATATACTTTATACTTTTTGCTAATAAAGTCCATTTTTTTCTATTTTTCATTATTCAGTGTTTGAGTGCACCTTTTTGACCCTACTTTTTCTTTTTCTTAGTTATATATATATATATATATATATATATATATATATATATATATATATATATAAATAATCAAAAAATAAATAGACGATACCGTTCTGTGGCTAACGAAATGCCTTTATTTGTGCGAGCTTTCGAGATACACTGATCTCTTCTTCCGGCGATGTTACAATGAATGAAGCAAGCAAAGGGTATACTTAAAAACAGTGTCTCTTGGAATGTTATCTGTGCTTGTCCCTCCCCCCTGTGTGGATGTGATTTATGGCTAGAGGTGTTAAATGGTTCCTGAAAGTTAGTGATGTAAGTGTGTGTGTGTGTGTATCTGTGTGAATATAAATGAAAGAAGTGCCCACAGTGTATACAGTGCTTTACAAAAGGTGTGTGTGGAGTGGGAGTTAATATTAATGGTGTGGGTAGGTGTGGAATTGTGAGAGATTGTAGCATAACTAAAAGTGTGTGTAGATACTATGTGGTCCCTATTGGTGTATAGGGATGGAAAAACAATGAGTATTTGTATGTGTAAGAGACAGCTGTTTATGCATACATATAGCACAGTATGTACAGACATGGCCTTTAGCGCTCATGGGAAGAGAGTTCACTTGTGTCAGTTAAGTGTCCCGAACAGTTGCATAAATTTGTATTCATGCAACCGTCTGATGCAAGGTGAGACGGGGCAGGGGCTAAACAAGAGAATTAACCTGCATCGCCACAGCATCACACGCGGAACAAGAGACAGTCCTGTTGGCGAACATTTCTCTGACTCTGGCCATAAGATGAACGATCTGAGGGTTGCCATACTCAAAGGTAATCTTAAAACACAGAAAGAGAGACGGTTGCATGAATACAAATTTATGCAACTGTTCGGGACACTTAGCGGTGGCCTAAACAGAGATCGAAATTTTATATGTCATTACTGACACAAGTGAACTCTTTACCCATGAGCGCTAAAGGCCATGTCTGTACATACTGTGCTATATGTATGCATACATAGCTGTCTCTTACACATACATATACTCCTTGTTTTTCCATCCCTATACACCAATAGGGACCACATAGTATCTACACACACTTTTAGTTATGCTACAATCTCTCACATTTCCACACCTACTCACACCATTTATATTAACTCCCACTCCACACACACCTTTTGTAAAGCACTGTATGTGTGTCTATGTATACAAAGTTTCTATTTGTGATTGAGATTTCTTTGGTTGAGCGGCCACAGTTGAGGCTGAATACTGTCAATTGTGTATAATTAGCATCAAGTCAATTGCTTGATGCTAGCACTCTGTTCCCACATCAGCCTGGGAAAATATTGGTTTTAATCAATCATATTGTGTAGTTATCAGCTATATATATATATATATATATATATATATATATATATATATATATCTAGAAAAAATATATATATATATATATATATATATATATTTTTTTTTTTTCTAGTCCAGGACCAGTCCCTAATTGCAAACCAAAGAATCTTCCTACACAAAGGTAAACGGAAGATGATGCAAATAGCAGTACATCAAATCGCTGTGGGCCAGATGGCTAAGAGATTCACCTGTAAATACCTACAGAAAAAAGGTACTCATCCTAACTATGGATGCCCTTTTATCTAAAAAAATCAACAGACCGTAGTCAAATGCAGGCTGCTGATACTGAATCTGAAGGGGTGAATAACTTTGAGCAAACCGGTCAAATAATAAAGACCCATATAGTAACAATGGCCCACACCGAGTATAGATGTAATACAACACAGAAACGGTGTGAAAATCACAAAATCAACAAAAACTAAATAGTGCAAATAATAAACACATAGTCACACGTAGAACAATAAATCTATAAACGTAGCTCTACAGATGAGGAAAAGATTCCTTGCGTGATAGTGTAGATGTCTGTAAAGGGCAAGCACAAAGTGTGCTATATTAGTGCCCTGAGGCACGGTTCATGGACCGTATCCAGTTAAAGCCTCTGCAACACAATAGTAAGTTGCACAGAAATCACACATAATAAACATACATAGGACAGCTTAAAAGAGTCTCATGGTAAATAGTGCTAATAGTACTGCCTATTGAGATGACACGTAAGTCAAACAGGCATGAAAAACAGTACATCGGGTATACTTAACAGTTTACAATATTATGTCGCCGTACATACATGCATACATATATCACTAAATAGTGATGTAGATAAAGGTAAGTATATAGTACCCAAGCTAGGTGATAAGTAATGGCCCCTTGCTAATGGGGACTATAGAAATAGCACTATACTACCACATTCAGATGTAATTAAACCATAGTGGTATCCAATTAAGCAGTGGAGCTGTAACAGGTACAGCAGTGTGGAGAGGACATAATGCCTCTGCCTAGCAATGTGACGTACATTGTCCGTGGAGAATCAACACGGACAGGCTAATAGGGTGTTACACTTAGCTTGTGATGCTGTGCACATCCATAATCACTCCACTGGGTCCAAAAGTAAGGGGAAGTAAAGGCAGGATGCCGTGGTACAGTAGCCGAGATGCAGAGATAATCTCTGATTCAAACTCGGCGGCTGAAATCACAGAGACGCTGTCACGCTTGTGTATGGCGTCCATTCAGCATGGTGACGTCACTCCGTTCCGGTCACCTGACACACGTTTCGCGCGTGTTCGCGCTTTCTCAAAACAGGCTCTGGAACACCTTATTTGAGCCCTGCCCTCTCTCTAGTAGTTAACAAACTGTATCTAGTGACTGCCTGGTCACATGATCTTCCACACAGAACTTTGCATCTTGGGTCCTCTTCTGCTGCACCGACATGGATTTCGTGAATCCCCGAGCCGAATCTTTGCTGATCGATCATAGGAGAACTGATCGATCAGCAATTTAGCTAACCACTAGTATTGATGCACATATTGAATGGATTTTTTTTTTTTAACTGCTGCTTCAAAGCTTAACTTTAATGAGTAATGGTTTGGGCTCTGATTGAATTGTGGCACGCTTTGTAGAGCATAAAAGTACATTTTAGGACACATTTTGTGTTAAATGCATAGTTTTTCTTTAATAAACAGGAACCATAAGACCCTGCAGATACATATTTTGTCTGCATTTATCTTTTGGTGGGGCGATATAGGTTCCAATCGAATAAGGGGTAAGTATGGATAGAAGCAAAAAAGTAGAGCACAGCCAAACAGGAGTGAGGAGTGAGGAGAGGATCCAATAATGCAAAGTTTCTTTAATGGAGTGAACAAAGCATGGAGGGTAGCTCCTACGCATTTCGAACTCCTTTCTTTGTCAAGGATTAAAAATACTGATGCCCTGCAGTCCTTTTTAAACCAAAAAACCTGTTCCCGTTTTGCGCCATGACGCACGTGTCAAAGCACATGCGCATCGATCAGTGCAATCAACTGACGTCAGATCTGCCTGGTACAACACAGGAATGGATACTGAGAAAGAACAAAAAGGGCAGAAGCAAACCGCAATAAGAAAACAAAACCACCTGACCCGTAGACAGGATCCAGATCTGCCTCACGCTGAAACAGCATAGGGAGAAGGACTGAACCCAGAATAAGGGGGCCCAGAATTCTCGCAGGATGCTATAAGCCCCGGGGTAAATATGAACTAATTTAAAGTACTTGCAGAGGTTAGTTTAGCCGTGTGTATTAACCCTGGCTGCATATATTAGTCACGTGCTTACAAGTGTGATGTTCATGACAGATGGTATAGTGGGACTGATTGAAGGGATATGTCGTTCATTTGACGGACCTTTGCAGAAGGTGAAAAGTTGGTCAGCTAGATAGCTGTGTATTACTAACCCTCATCTCATATATGTGCTCACAGGTGTACGATACGTGACAGCCGTAAATATAAGGAAGTGCTGAATTTATAAAAACAAAAACAGCAAGAGCAAATGCCGCTTCAATACTTTTGACTGTAAAAAAAAAAAACATATATAAAATAATTTAAAAAAATCCGTATAAAGTGGAGCTTAGATTTCCCCCAAAATAATTTTTTTAGAAAAATTATATATTATATATAATAAATATTTTTTTTAAATCAGGCATTTTTACAGTATCATGTAAACATATCTGTGACGGTATGGGGTGAAGCCTATCTGGCTACACCTGAGAACTGTGGGTCCCTGGCAGCTACATGGCACCATAAGCCAGGGGCCATGTATTGTAACATACAAAAGTTTAACTGCCCCCTGCTTTTCCACTTATGTTCCCTTTGTGATAAGTTTTAGGTGGGATATTTGGGTAGAAATGCAATTATTTTGTTTGCAGGAGTTTGGGGTACAAAGATACCGTTAGTCCCCTAATTCTCCCCGGCGAGCATGCATGATTTGCCGGTACACGGGTTGAATTACACTGGGGCTACCCAGTGTCCCCCAGACATCTGGTTTTCGAGCCCAAACATCCCAAACACATTTCTCTTATAAGTATAGGGTTCCCCAAGGTCCATACTTTATGAAATTATATGTTATGTTTTATACTATGTGTATAAGTCTCTATGCAATCAGCCTGGGCATCTACCTAGGCGCCAGCATGTCTGCATAGAGTCCGTAGTTCAAAGGGAAGAGGATGTCCAGAGGTGAGAAAGGGTGATTGTCCAAATCCGGAGAACAAAGGGCACACTGTGGGGACACCTTTTGAGTCTCCGAGACTTGGCGGAGCCTGCCCAGCGGGTGGCAATGAGTTAGCCGGGAGAGATTCAGCTCGTAGGCGCATTTCCCATTGGCCAATTCATATTTCCCGCTGTAATGGACGTGCTCGCCACAAACCGGGACCGGACCGCGGGGCTGAGGTGGGGATGTGAATACACCGACATTAGACCATGAAGCCGGTTCTGGATTGCGCAGTTCGTAGTCATTCGTGGCAGGGTCAGAGAATGTAGAGTAATCCTTAGATAAGCCAGGGTCAGGGTTGGAGACGTCAGGGTAATCGATATCCAAAGAATACGTTGCATGGTGCTCTAAACCAAAATCACAGCAGACAATAATTGACTTAAATGTACAGCGGATTACCCCTCCAAAAACGGCAAAAGATAAGGCTAGGAGATAGAATTACACCCATATACCTGTTGGATGTGTAACTGGAAAATAAAGTCCCACGTGCAATGAGGTAAGGACAGTATACACCTGCCGGTGTCCAGCATTAATACAGCATCATGGTAATAGCATGGGGTAAAAAACACAAACCTTGCAGCCGCTTTGGAAAGAGGAGAGTGAAAGGCTACAGAGCCTGCTGTATCACTTCTCCTGGGGTGTACCGTGCCTCCGTTGTTGTAGATGAACAGGAACAGGGAAGGAAAAACGAAGCACTGGTTCCACTGAAGTAAAAATAAACACAGAGGTGCGTTCCCACAATAAAAGTTTTAGTGGATCAAAAGCACAAAAACAGACCACCAGAATAGAAATACCCAAACGAGTGCTTTTAAATACCTGGTTTCAGCGCTGGCGTGACCAATCCGCCGCCACTTCCTGGTTCCAGGAGAAGAGTGACGCAGGACGTGACGCGGGACGTGTGACGTCAGCGCGCTCGGGACATATCAATAAAACAAACTTTATTTAAACAGAAAAAATTAGCAAACTAACATTCCTTAGTACTGTATGAATGAAGAAACGTTACCTAGACATTAAAACATAATTAAAAACAAACATAAACAATGGATTAAACTCATCTCATGAGCAAAGGTGAACAATTGCTACATTCATAGATTAAGCAAATTCTATGTCTGCTAAAACCCACATTTCAGAGTTCAATATGAATGACATATGTCAACCTGGAAGAATCTGTGTATATATATATGCCCTCTATTATGTTCGTGTGTGTATATATATATATATATATATATATATATATATATATATATATACAGTGGTTGACAAATCACCAAAAAATCTACTCGCCACACAAAAAAATCTACTCGCCACCTAGTACCAAACGTGTGCTGCTTGGGCCAATATTTACTCGCCCGGGGGAAGAGCAAAAACAATTTCTAATTATGTGTCACCAAGTTTATTTACCACAAAGAAATTGGTCTCTAATCTGCCAAAGGGATGTTTTAAGTGCTTAAAATGTAAATCTTGTAAGTACATGTCATCAAAATCTGAATTCTCCTCCACCAGCACAGGGAATAGTTATAACATCATATCCTTTATAAATTGCAACACCACATATGTAATCTACCTACTCACATGTGGTTGCGGCAAACAATACGTAGGCCGAACGATTAGAGCTTTGAAAGTTCGTATACTCGAGCACTTACGCCTAATTATAAAAAAAATGTTAATCACCCTGTTTCATTTCATTTCACTAACTGCAGTATGGGTAATGTCAATAACTTTTCATATACAGGTATAGAACATATAACATGTCCCATTAGAGGTGGAGATAGAAATGGCATTCTAGACAGGAGAGAATTATTTTGGATCTTTACTTTAAATACACGCATTCCAAATGGTCTCACCTCCGATTGGGATCTTGGACCGCTCCTGCTCTAGAAATGGTTAATCAATTACATTTTAAATTTTAGATTGATTTTTGCAAACTTGCCATTTCTTCCTTTCTCCCCTATCTCATGAGAATGGTATCTGCCTTTTTTAATATATACCGTTACCATCCGAGCTCTGAGATATGTTTAGCTAAACTCTTCTATATATATATATATATATGGGTATAATTAACAGTATTGTACTTATGTTTAGTGTACTATAACATATGTCCAATTACAATATAACAAAATACTTATGCTCAACTGAATTGCCTTGTGAACTCTATTTGTAAATTTTTACTAACTTTGCAACTTATGCTTAACATATGGTATAGCAATATATGTATGCTTGATTCAATTATTTTGTGAATTTAACTTAAAAAATAATCTTTAGTAATGAAATCATACCATTTGTTAAAACATGGATTGTCTTATACTTTGCCTATATCCATTCAGTAGGAAGATATAATGATAGTTTTTTTTAATAATTAATTATTTGTATAATCTGTATGGTGAATAATGGCAATGTTTAATCAACCTGGAAACCATCCCATGTCAATTTAGTGGCAATTTATTGTACTCCCTTATATCATGAAATACACTATTGCCCTCTATTATGTTTGTGTATATATATTGAGGGACAACAGCTTCCACCCGACACACACCAAACATGCAACCATCTACAGTCAAGCCATACGATACAACCGGATATGCTCCAACACAGCAGACAGAGACCAGCAGATTAAAGCCTTGAGATCAGACTTTATAAACCGTGGATATAACCACAGAATTGTAGACCAGCAAATTCACAAAGCCACCAGAATACCAAGAAGTGATCTCCTTGAATACAAACAGAAGGAGACAAGCGACAGGGTACCTTTGGTGGTCACATATAACCCACACCTAGGAGCCCTACGCAAGATCGCCAGGAAACTACAACCCATCCTCCAGGAAGATACAAGACTGCAACGGGTCTTCCCTGAAGCACCCTTATTATCATACAGACAACCCCATAATCTCAAGAACATTATGGTGAGGAGTAAAGTATTCAGCAGTACAACTGAATGCGGGACAAAACCATGCCAGGACCCAAGATGCAAAACCTGCGCAATGCTCTACACAGCGGACACAATACAAATACAACACAAGAATCGGGAATACAAAATCAGAGGGTTCACCTGTTCCTCCAGCAATGTCGTGTACCTCATCATGTGCATGAAATGCCCAGGGGGCTGCTACTACATAGGTGAGACAGGACAGGGGCTAAACAAGAGAATGAACCTGCATCGCCACAGCATCACACGCGGAACAAGAGACAGTCCTGTTGGCGAACATTTCTCTGACTCTGGCCATAAGATGAACGATCTGAGGGTTGCCATACTCAAAGGTAATCTTAAAACACTGAAAGAGAGACGGTTGCATGAATACAAATTTATGCAACTGTTCGGGACACTTAGCAGTGGCCTAAACAGAGATCGAAATTTTATGAGTCATTACTGACACTAGCGAACTCTCTTCCCATGAGCGCTAAAGGCCATGTCTGTACATACTGTGCTATATGTATGCACACACAGCTGTCTCTCACACATACCAATACTCCTTATTTTTCCATCCCTATACACCAATAGGGACCACATAGTATCCACACACACTTTTAGTTGTGCTACAAACTCTCACATTTCCACACCCACCCACACCATTTATATCCCCTCTCACTCCACACACACCTTGTGTAGAGCACTGTTTATACTGTGGGCTCTCCATTCATTCTTTTTTTTTTTTTTTCAATGTTTTTATTAGGCATTTTTAGAGAATACAACATTTCTGACATATTTTGTAGCCTAATATTTTCCAAAACATATTTTTTTTAAAGGGGGGGAAAGAAAGGCAACCTAAGTTGTCCATGAAAAAAGGGAGGGGAGCCTTCATAGAGAGAAGGTAAGGAGGGAGGGTGGTGGTGTAGTTGAGGGGGTGGGAGGAGGGGGGGGGATGGGCGGGGGAGGGTATTGTCGTCCTACTGGGCTGATAGGGTGTAGCTGGTGAAGTTCGTACTGATTTTTCCTTATGGGGGGGGGGAGTTAGTCTCCCACCTCCCTGGGTTGGTCGGGGCGCTCTGGTAAAGTGGAACCAGGGTTCCCATATATCCTCAAAGGCCGGGGTTTTTTGTCTGATGTTGGCTGTGAGCCTATCCATGGTCATTACTTCCCCAATCCTTTTCTTTATTGTATTGAGCGCTGGCGTAGCTGTTTTCCTCCAGGAGGCCGCAATACAGCATCTCGCCGCAGTGAGAATGAAGGATATTAATTTCCTGGTGGGCCGAACTATATTCGGCATGGGTGCTGCCAACAGGAAGGTCAGTGGTTCAATAGGGATTTCTAGGCCTGTGACCTCTTTTATAAGAATTTGGACCTTGGCCCAGTATTTCACAATTTCTGGACAGGTCCACCAGATGTGGGCCATGTCCCCTCTATTACCACAGCCTCTCCAACATTGGTCTGATGCCAGAGGGTAGATCTGGTTTAATCGTGCTGGGGTAAGATACCAGCCAAACATGATCTTATAGATGTTTTCCTTAATTGTGGTGCAAAGGGAAGTTTCTGAGGCTGCCTGCCAGATTTCCTCCCAAGTCTCTCTTTCTATATCAACGTTTAGGTCAGCTGACCATCGCAGCATGTAGTCGTGCTGTGTAGGGGACGTTGAGCGCATTAGAATATTGTATATGTCTGAGATGAGTCCCTTCTGGTAAGACTTGTCCTCACACAAGAGTTCAAACGTCGTGAGAGTGGGGTATTCTGGATGAGGGCACGTAGTTCTGACAAAGTTACTAATTTGTAGATATTTAAAGGTGTCCAATTTTGTAATTTTAAATTTGTTCCTCAGTTCTTGGTAGCTCAGGAGCTTCCCTAGGCTCAGTACGTCAGCAATCGCCTCTATACCCCGTGTGTGAAGGTGGGCGAACAGCTTAGATCCGCATCCTGGAGGGAATTTAGGGTTATTAACGAAGGGCGTGAGTTGTGAGTTTATGGATGTGAGGTTAAATTTAAGTTTGCAACTGGACCAGGTGTCCTACGTGAATCGTGAGGCCTGTAGCTTAAGATTGTGTAAGTGGCCGTCTCCTCTGTTCAGGCTCCAGAGGCAGGCTTGCAGAGCAGGCAGTTTGGCACACCGAGTTTCCATTCCCACCCAGCAACATCGGGTCGGGTCTGAGTTCCACATTACTACCTGCCTGAGCTGAGCGGCTAGATAATATTTATATAGGTCAGGCACCCCCATCCCTCCTCTGGATCTCGTGGTTATCAGGACTGATCTGGCTACCCTGGGTCTCTTACCCTGCCAAATGAAGTGGAGTAGTCTATTCTGTATATATTTTAGATCGGCGGCCGGGATCTGGATTGGGAGCGTCTGGAATAGATACAACATTCTTGGGAGTATATTCATTTTGGTAGAGATCATCCTCCCAATCCATGAGATCTGATAACCTTCCCACCGATCTAGATCCCTTTTGATCTGATCCCATAGTTTCGGGTAGTTATCCCTATATAGGTCCCGATAGTGCCTAGATACATTAATTCCCAGATACTTAATGCATGAGGGGCACCATCGGTAGCTGAAATTTAGCTTGAGGAGTTTGATTGTGGGATCGGGAAGACTAATATTTAGGGCCTCAGATTTGTCGCTATTTATTTTATATCCTGATACCTTTCCAAACTCCGTGAAACCCAGTGATTCAGTGTGGCGCTAAAACACAGTGATAGTGATATTTAAATAATATTAAATGATATATTGTATAACTGAAAGAAACTCTCAACCTTCCAGGGAATATACACTGATTCCCTCACAAAACGTATGAATCCAGGACAGGAAGGGAGCAGGATCATCAGGAAAACCCAGAAAAAAACATACAATAACAAATCATAGTGTAGTACTTATGGACAATTATGGGTCAGAATTCAAGAAGAAACTTGGCTCTTACGGATCGCCTACTTACAAGAAGCAGGATAAAAAACAGCGTTTTTGTATGTAAAGTTGAATAATATATTCCTCCGCCTAAGATAGCAGCATACAGCAGTCACTGATGATTGTAAGCTGGATGGTGTGATCGCCGGGGCTTTCGCTCTCACAAACCAGCAACCGCATTCATACAGAGAGAAGAGGGAAACATAGTGTGTACCAGGTAACACTAAAAATTTATAGAAGAAGCATAGAAATGTGTACTCACAATGCAACGTGTGAGCACATTCACATAGGTATCTTGGATATCAGGCAGCTACATACACGGCTTAGCAGTTGGAAACGTCCTCCGCTCCACTCAGAAATCCCCTCCTCGAGGGTGCCCCCTCGTCCGGATAGATGGCGTCTGACGTCACTTCCTGGCCTCGGAGTGACGCCTTTTCCGGTAAGGATGGGAAGATCAGGGGGTATGGAAGACTCGCCGAGCCGCAGCAGCAGTGCCTCTGGGGTTGGAGCAGGCTATCAGACCGTCAGTGTATGATGCAGCTGTACTCTGTCTCCTTCCTTAGCTTGGCTCAACGCGTTTCACTGCATCCGCAGCTTCCTCAGGAGCAATAATCATGTCCCCTAATGAGTGTTACTTAAGTAGCATCATCATTTGAGATACTAATTGAAAACACATTTAGTTAATTTACACACAGATTCTCCCACAAGGGTACACAATTCTGTGGCCAAAAATATCGACGCATAAAATACATATAATAAATTTAATTTTAATCACTCTATATTAAGAGGTACTAGAGATAAAAACATAATTAAAAACTATGATTAAAAAACTAAGATCATAATAAAACTCAAGTTGATAGTAATTAAATGGAGAGGATCCATATGCATACACAGGGGGAAAAAAGAGAGAAAGGACATTGATTAGTTAAAGGGACATAGGTATAAAATAGACCAGCATAATTTAATATAAAAGAATAAAAGATACAGATTAAATATGTGAATTATATCAGAATAGCCAAAGTGCATAGTGCAATAAATAAATAAAGTGCAATAATTAGAGGAAAGGTGCAATCTCAAAATCCACATTAAGACCATTTGGCGTCAAAGTGTTGAGTTTATGTACCCAGTACATTTCCCTTTTACTTAAGTCTAAATTTCTGTCTCTACCTCTCCAATGTTGTGCCACATGTTCTATAGCAGTAAATTTTAATCCTGCTACATTGGAGTTGTGGAATATGGAAAAATGTTTAGATACATTATGGGTCTGAACACTTCGTCTAATATTACTCAAATGCTCTATGATACGTGTCTTAATATGTGTTGTTTTACCCACATATTGTAGTCCACATGGGCATTCAAGAAGGTAAATGATGTGGTTTGAATTACAATTCATGTATTGTTTTATTTTATATTCCTCATTTCTGTTGTTACTCTTAAATTTCTTTTTTTCTTGGTTTTTATGTCTACAGGCGGTGCATGAACTACACCCATAGAATCCTTCTAGTTTTTGAAGCCATCCATTTTTATTTTTATTTGATTCAACCATTTTGATTGCACTTGGTGCTATCATTCCCTTCAGGTTTATTTATTTATTTATTTAAAGACACTAATATAACACACACACACCCGGTGAAAGATGATTTTTTAGATGAGGAATTCATTAAATTAGAAAGACTACTAATTAAAGATACCAGAAGATGGCTAGACCTTAAATTCTTAAACAGATATATGGATTGTAAGCGTATCCCAAGAGGCCTAAGATTCACAAAGAACCCATCATCAAATTTGGATGATGAGGAGTTTGTGAAGAAATGGCATGAAACAATTGACAATTGCTCCTTTAATCTTATGACATCCTTGATAAACCAACATAAAAAGCATATCAAGAAAATTGATGAAGAGGTTGTCATAATAGAGGAGAAATTGGCACATATGGAAGATACTATTGAATTTAAAATTAAAGATCATGAACTAAAAAAGAAAATTGATAAATTAGAACAAGAACTTTTTACTAGCAAAACAAATAAATTTCAGAGAGATGAGGAAGATTACCTCAGAGGGGAACAAAGAGATTGGAAGAAAAAGAAAAGTTTTAAACCACAAAGTAGATTTGAGGAAAAAATGGTTAAAGATCCCCTAAATATACCAGGGAAATATGGAAGCAAACCATATCTTGAGAATGATAAACATCATTTTATACCTAGATTGCCATGGAGAGATAATTATGATCCTAAATTGTCACATGGCTCTAGGAAAGATTTTACACCTAAAAAACATTTTAATCAAGAAAGAGAATTAAGGGAGAGAGATCTATATAGAGAAAGAGAATTCTTTAATGAGAGAATACCACTAAGAGAAAGAGAACAAGCATTAGAAAGGGAAAGACGTAGAGAGAGAGAGATGATTAGGGAAAGAGAACAGAGAAGAGAAAGAGAATTTAAGGAAAGAGAAGCACAAAGAGAAAAAGAGAAGGAACAAAGAAGGGAGAGAGAACATAAGGAAAGAGAGTTAAATAGAGAAAAAGAATTACAGAGAGAAAAAGATACTATTAAGGAGAGAGATCACAAAAGATATAAGGAACAGAAAGAGAAGGATAAAGAGAGAGATAGGAAAGAGCGAGAATATCAAAAGGAGAAAGAACTAAGAAGAGAAAGAGATCTAAGAAAGGATAGAGAAAATAGAAAAAGAGAAAGATATGATTCTGCTAAATATGCAAAAGCGAGTAGATCTCGCTCTCCGATTGGAACAATAGGGACAAATGACCTTTTAGACATAAGTATTTGGGAAACAAAAAACCCATTTACTCCCCTCTTAGAAAAAGAAGAGGGGAGCCATTACCCCAAAGGGGAAAGAGACAGAGAGGCAAGCGGGGGGGGGAAGAAAGAAAATAGTAAAAAAGTCCCTCCCAAATTACACCAAAAATATCTTCAATCTGAGTAATGTAGAACTAACATCATCCCAATTAAGTGTCATTTCTAAGGGTTTGTCTTTTGCCCCTACTTGTGGCCCCAACAACTTTGAGCTCTTTGTGGACGCAAATAAATATATACGTAAATTAACGGTAAAAAGATTTTTTCTTAGCAAAAATGTTGAATCAAGGATGACTAATCCAAAACAAATTGTCGAAATAGAAAATGACAAATTTAAGCATACCACTCTTAAAAATAAAGCGACCTTTAATCCTACTTACTGTAAAGGCAATCATATTGAGGTTTTTTATAATCTAATTGTCAAAGATTTTGAAGAGCTCTCAAAGAAAAACAACAAATCACAAATGAGAAATAATTTGAATAAGGAAGAGAGGGATGCCCTAGAAGAAATAACAAATAATACCAACATAGTTATTAAACAGGCTGATAAAGGAGGAGGGATAGTCATCCAAAATAGAGATGACTATCTAAAAGAGGCCCACCGTCTTCTAGGAGACAAAAAGACTTATGAAATTCTAAAATATAATCCTACTGCTACCTTTACCAATGATTTAAAAATACTTTTGGATCGAGGTAAGGAATTGGGTATATTAAATGAAGGCGAATATAATTTCTTGTTTAAAGAACACCCCCAATTGCCAATATTATATACATTGCCTAAGGTCCACAAGAGTTTGACGCAACCCCCCGGGAGACCGATAATCTCCGGGATTAACTCTCTAACATCAAATTTGTCATCTTATATTGATACTTTCCTCCAAGATCATGTGAAGACACTCAAATCGCACCTGAAGGACACTGCAGACGTATTGCATTTATTAGAGAGCGTAACATGGAAGAATGAGTTCATCATGGCCACTATAGATGTTGCGTCTCTCTATACGTCTATAGAGAAAAATTTGGGCTGTGAAGCAGTGAGCTTCTTTCTTAAACAAGATCCAGATATGAATGAACAGCAAATACAATTCATTCTTGATAGCATTTGTTTTATACTTGACAAAAATTATTTTTGGTTTGATAACAACTTTTACATTCAGAGATGTGGTACCGCCATGGGTACGAGGTTTGCTCCCAGTTACGCCAATCTCTTTATGGGACTCTGGGAGGAACAGCATATATGGCCCGGTGGCGTACTGGGGGCGGACCTTGTCCTTTGGCGGCGCTACATCGATGATGTGATTTTGATTTGGCAAGGCAGTCAGGAAAGTGTGGACGCCTTTTTGTCAGGTATAAATACAAATAATTATAACCTACAATTTACCTCAGCTACTAGTACAAGCTCCCTTAATTTCTTGGATCTCAATATCTATATAGAGAATGGTATTCTAAAAACTAGGTCCTATTTTAAGGAAGTGGACAGCAATAACTACATCTTACGTACAAGCTGCCACCAGAATTTATGGATGGACAATGTCCCTTATAATCAGTTCAGGAGGATGCGCCGTAATTGCACTGATACATTGGTATTTAATGATCAGTGCAATATACTAAAAGAACGCTTTGTTGAAAAACAGTACAATCCAGGACTCCTGGACGTTGCATTTGAAAAGGCTAATTGTCTAGATAGAAAGGATCTAATAATACCAAATAAAAAAGAGAAAGTTTTAAACACAAATTTTGACACAGCATTCTTAACTTCTTTTAATAAAGAATCAAACAATATCAAGAAAATAGTCAACAAACATTGGCATGTTTTATTAAATGACCCAATTCTGAAGGATAACATGCCACAACACCCCAAGGTGATCTTTAAAAAAGCTAGAAACCTGAAGGGAATGATAGCACCAAGTGCAATCAAAATGGTTGAATCAAATAAAAATAAAAATGGATGGCTTCAAAAACTAGAAGGATTCTATGGGTGTAGTTCATGCACCGCCTGTAGACATAAAAACCAAGAAAAAAAGAAATTTAAGAGTAACAACAGAAATGAGGAATATAAAATAAAACAATACATGAATTGTAATTCAAACCACATCATTTACCTTCTTGAATGCCCATGTGGGCTACAATATGTGGGTAAAACAACACGAGCAATTAAGACACGTATCATAGAGCATTTGAGTAATATTAGACGAAGTGTTCAGACCCATAATGTATCTAAACATTTTTCCATATTCCACAACTCCAATGTAGCAGGATTAAAATTTACTGCTATAGAACATGTGGCACAACATTGGAGAGGTAGAGACAGAAATTTAGACTTAAGTAAAAGGGAAATGTACTGGGTACATAAACTCAACACTTTGACGCCAAATGGTCTTAATGTGGATTTTGAGATTGCACCTTTCCTCTAATTATTGCACTTTATTTATTTATTGCACTATGCACTTTGGCTATTCTGATATAATTCACATATTTAATCTGTATCTTTTATTCTTTTATATTAAATTATGCTGGTCTATTTTATACCTATGTCCCTTTAACTAATCAATGTCCTTTCTCTCTTTTTTCCCCCTGTGTATGCATATGGATCCTCTCCATTTAATTACTATCAACTTGAGTTTTATTATGATCTTAGTTTTTTAATCATAGTTTTTAATTATGTTTTTATCTCTAGTACCTCTTAATATAGAGTGATTAAAATTAAATTTATTATATGTATTTTATGCGTCGATATTTTTGGCCACAGAATTGTGTACCCTTGTGGGAGAATCTGTGTGTAAATTAACTAAATGTGTTTTCAATTAGTATCTCAATTGATGATGCTACTTAAGTAACACCCATTAGGGGACATGATTATTGCTCCTGAGGAAGCTGCGGATGCAGTGAAACGCGTTGAGCCAAGCTAAGGAAGGAGACAGAGTACAGCTGCATCATACACTGACGGTCTGATAGCCTGCTCCAACCCCAGAGGCACTGCTGCTGCGGCTCGACGAGTCTTCCATACCCCCTGATCTTCCCATCCTTACCGGAAAAGGCGTCACTCCGAGGCCAGGAAGTGACGTCAGACGCCATCTATCCGGACGAGGGGGCACCCTCGAGGAGGGGATTTCTGAGTGGAGCGGAGGACATTTCCAACTGCTAAGCCGTGTATGTAGCTGCCTGATATCCAAGATACCTTTATGTGAATGTGCTCACACGTTGCATTGTGAGTACACATTTCTATGCTTCTTCTATAAATTTTTAGTGTTACCTGGTACACACTATGTTTCCCTCTTCTCTCTGTATGAATGCGGTTGCTGGTTTGTGAGAGCGAAAGCCCCGGCGATCACACCATCCAGCTTACAATCATCAGTGACTGCTGTATGCTGCTATCTTAGGCGGAGGAATATATTATTCAACTTTACATACAAAAACGCTGTTTTTTATCCTGCTTCTTGTAAGTAGGCGATCCGTAAGAGCCAAGTTTCTTCTTGAATTCTGACCCATAATTGTCCATAAGTACTACACTATGATTTGTTATTGTATGTTTTTTTCTGGGTGTTCCTGATGATCCTGCTCCCTTCCTGTCCTGGATTCATACCTTTCCAAACTCTGTCAGTTCCATCTGGAGGTTGGGGAGGGAAGTTAGGGGTCTGGTCAAGGTCAGGATAATATCGTCAGCGAATAGGGAAATTTTGTATTGTTCAGTGGCCATAGGTATACCCTGGATGTTTGGGTTTTGTCTTATTTTGGCCGCCAGTGGTTCAATCGTGAGAGCGAAAAGGAGAGGGGGCAACCCTGTCGGGTACCATTTCGAATGTGGATTTGTTCCGCTCCTCCACCCGATAGTCTAATTGAGGCGGATGGAGTTTGGTAGAGCGCCTGGACACCCGTGAGAAAGGAGTCCCTGAATCCGAATTTTTTTAATGTTTGGTCTAGGAACAGCCAGTCAATTCTGTCAAATGCCTTCTCTGCGTCTAAGCTTAGTAACATAGCTTGTGAGTCTGTAAGGTGGGCATGGTCAACAAGATTAATGATTTTACGGGTATTGTCTGAGGCCTGACGGCCCAGGACAAACCCGACCTGGTCCATGTGTACTAGTCTCGGGAGAATTGGATTAAGTCTGTTCGCCAGTATTTTACTGTATAGTTTTAGATCATTGTTCAACAGTGAGATTGGTCTATAGCTACCGCATTGTGTGGGGTCCTTCCCTTCTTTAAGGATTATGGCCAAATTGGCGGACGACATTGAAGATGGGATAGGACATCCTTCTAAAAATGAGTTGAACAATTGTAAAAGGTGGGTGGACAGAATGGGGAGAAACTTCTTATAGTAGGCATTTGTGAAACCATCATCAGGGCCCGGCGCTTTAGAAATTTTGGAGGCCTTAACGGCCCATTCTAGTTCTTCCGCCGTTATTTTGGCGTTCAGGAGAAGGATTTCCTCCTCTGTTAATGAGGGGAGGTTGCAATCAGCTAGATAGTCAATGGTAGCCGATAGCTCCTTCGGGTCTGGGCTAGCAGAGTGAGCCCTTAGGTTATATAATTTAGAGTAAAATTTAGTGAATTCCTCTGCAATTTTTTTTTCATTGTATAGGAGCTCACCAGCACTATTCCGAATCGCCGTTATTTGCGATCTTTTGTGTATGCCTCGTAACTTGCTAGCAAGAAGTCTGTCGGCCTTGTTCCCTTTATCGTAATACCTCTGACCCGTCCATTTAAGAGCTTTTTCGACATTGTCCATTTGAATTATTCTTAAGTCGCTTCTGGTAGAAGTCAACTGTTTATAAATTTTCCGGGAAGGGTTATTTTTATGCTGTTGTTCTAAACTTATTATTTTGTCTGTTAGCTCTTTGGTTTGTTTAAGTTTAGTTTTTTTCCTATGGGAGGCAATCGAGATTAAATGTCCTCTAATTGTCGCTTTATGGGCTTCCCACAGGCTCGCTGGAGAGGTCACAGTGCCTATATTTGTCCGGAAATATTCCTTAAGGGATTTTTTGATCTCCCGTACTGTCTCCGAGTGATTCAGTAGGGAGTCGTTCAGTCTCCAGGAATACGAGGTTGTTTTCACGAATGGAATGGATAGGGTCAGGGTGATGGGAGCATGATCTGACCACGTGATTGGGCCGATGTCAGTATCTAGGGCGGCTTCTAGGATGTTCTTGGTAGCAAGAAAGTAGTCTATACGGGAATATGTCTGGTGAGGGGCCGAGTAAAAGGTATAGTCCCTTTGCCCCTGGTGTTGTGTTCTCCAGATGTCTAAGAGTGAAAAGTCCCCCATTATGTCCTTGAATTTTTTCCCCAGTCTTTGTGACTGGGTGGATTGTTGTCGCCCTGGGAGGCTCGATTGGCTCTCCATTCATTCTTATTCACACTGATACACATACACACTCTTTCTTCACTTGCTTTCAGTAACCCTTTGACACCTCTAGCCATAAAACACATCCACATCGGGGGAAGGACCAGCACAGATAACATTCCAAGAGACACTGTTTTTAAGTAATCCTTGCTTCATTCATTGTAACATCGCCGGAAGAAGAGATCAGTGTATCTCGAAAGCTCGCACAAATAAAAGCATTTCGTTAGCCACAGAACGGTATCATCTATTTATTTTTTGATTAATATATATATATATATATATATATATATATATATATATATATATACAGATTCTTCCAGGTTGACATATGTCATTCATATTGAACTCTGAAATGTGGGTTTTAGCAGACATAGAATTTGCTTAATCTATGAATGTAGCAATTGTTCACCTTTGCTCATGAGATGAGTTTAATCCATTGTTTATGTTTGTTTTTAATTATGTTTTAATGTCTAGGTAACGTTTCTTCATTCATACTAAGGAGTGTTAGTTTGTTAATTTTTTCTGTTTAAAAAAAGTTTGTTTTATTGATATGTCCCGAGCGCGCTGACGTCACACGTCCCGTGTCACTCTTCTCCTGGAACCAGGAAGTGGCGGCGGATTGGTTACGCCAGCGCTGAAACCAGGTATTTAAAAGCACTCGTTTGGGTATTTCTATTCACCTTGATAAAGGGCCATAAGCCCGAAACGCATAGGTGGTCTGTTTTTGTGCTTCTGATCCATTAAAACTTTTATTGTGGGAACGCACCTCTGTGTTTATTTTTACTTCAGTGGAACCAGTGCTTCAGTTTCCTTCCCTGTTCCTAATCGATATCCAGGCAGAAGTTCGGCAACAAGGAATCAGGTACACTGCGCTTCAGCGTAGCAGCCGTACTGTGGGAATGGCCTCTATGCGAGGAGCGGGAGCGGCCCAAAACGAAGGCCTCTGCAAGGCAGGAATGCAGCAGACCGCAGGAAACAGGAAGCAGAAGGTTGGCTTCAGCACAGGAACCAGGACACAGCCTCTGCAATGGAGATATACAGCAGGCCCCAGGAACCAGCCCTCTGCAAGGAGAGAAGGCACCAGGCCTCAGGGAACAGGCAAGGCTGGCGCTGGGGATCCAGCGCTTCAGCACAGGTACCAGGAAGCAGACCTCAGCCAGGGGTGAATGCAGGATATCTCAGGAACAGGATAAGTTAGACACTGGGAATCCAGAGCTTCAGCACAGGTACCGGAAAGCAGACTCCTGTCTGGGGTGAATACAGGAGGTCCCAGGAACAGGATAGAGGGACACAGGGGATCCCACGCTTCAGCACAGGAAGCAGACCTCTGCAGAAGGTCTCAGGAACACGGCAAGAGTAGCACTGGGGATCCAGCACTTCAGCACACCTCTGCAGCAGGTCCCAGGTACAAGGCCAAGACAGAAGTGTTTTGCAAACACTGTTACATCCAAGTAAACTTGGATTATGCTCAGCAAGGAGTCAGAGAAGGAAGCCAGTATAAGAAAGGCAGATAGCCAATCCCAAGACAGGGGTGTGTGGGAATTCTTCCAATGCCAGAACAGAGAGACAGAGCAGCATGATTGCAAACACAGGTGACTTGCTTGCAATTGCAAGGGGAGGTTTGTTTGAGAGCACACCAGCTCTGCAAGAGTGAGCTCCCGCCAAACCCAGGAACGGATTCCTCACATCCGCCTACCCGGCTTGGCATGCCTCTTCCTCTGACGTCAGCCAAGAGACGAGCCCGTTTCTATTGGCAAGTGGGATAGGGTTCTCATGCTCCTCCTACCTCCATGCTAAGGATAGCTTAGCAGAGTGTAAGTAAGGCGATGCCCCAGTCAGAGAACCAGACCATTCTGTGACTTGGGATTGTGATGTTAAGGCGAGCTTTTCAAAGTTGCTCTGTTAGAAATAGCAGAGTAACCGGCTTCATTTTTTGGAGCTAAGAAAGCCTAGACGAGGACCAAGTTCTCATTTTAGAATGTTGTGGTCGCGGCTAAGGATTTTAGCCGAAGAGAGGACCAGCAAGCCCAGGTGGATATCCCGGTCGGGGTAAGTCTTCCAAAGCAGGCACCCCGCACCTATTTGAGCCTAGTTTTGACCCCCCAGACCTCCAGTAAGTTTTTATTTCCTCTGTGTTTTGTGTATTCATTGTGTGTACACAGGTTTTCGCGAATAAACTTCATTTTGTTCTATTACTCTGTTTTGCCTAGTGAATGATCCCGGTATAAATTTGTAAAAAATCCTGGTCTCCCGTGACAATATCTAAAGGAAAAATAAAAGTAAATTCTGGCTTTTGCGTACATTTGTGAGATGCTGCAGTGTTTGGCAACAGAGGGGAAAGGATAACTATAAACAAATATAATCGGGGTCAATACATCCCAAGGACAGTACACACTGACTGGGACATCGCTTATGGTTGGAGGAAAGGAGATTTCACCAGCAACAATAGGAAATGGTTCTTTACAATAGATATCTTCAAAAAAGGATGGACACCTTTTTAGAAAGGAAAGGTATACTGTACAGGGATATACCAAGTAAGTATACATGGGAAGGATGTTGATCCAGGGAGAAATACAAATGTTATTACTGGAGTGAAGAAGGAATTAATGTTTTCCCTTCACTGCATAATGTTTCACTGGGGTTTTCTATTTGCCTTTCTCTACAAATAGCCGGTAAATACAAATATAGGATAAGTATTTTTCGTCTAAATTTAACACAAGTTTAATTTGATGGACATGTCTTTTTGCAACCTCACCTCCTATGTAACTATGTAGCATGTATTTTTTAACTTTTACATCTTTTTTCCCTCTCTTTTTAAACAGACACTGGAACTCTACCTAGATTAACCTCCATGGGCAGTGGAGGGGTTAAGAATCCTAACCAGCACTGACAAAATCCTGCATATGAATAACACTGCACATACCGCTCCGGTCAGCATATCGTACATCAATGCTCCCAAGCTCCACCAGTCAACAGCACGGTTATGACCACTTCTCATTAAAATCTCAGGGGCCCTAGGGAAAATAAATAAAAAAGGACTGTAAAAATGACACATTTTCTCAACAAAGCCCTTACAACAGAAATAGATCTATTTTAAATTGTATATACTGTATTTCCTCGATTCTAAGACGCACCTTTTTTTCCCATTTTCCCCTGTCTAAAATTGGGATGTGCTTTAGGCAGAGACTATGCTACGTACGTGGCCGCGTGCACTCCTGCAGCCCCAGCGACCTGTGAACTTGGCTGCAGGAGATTGGGGAGGCGATGCGGGGGCGTAACAGTCACGTCACGAAGCTGGTTTGTCATTGGCTGAACCAGCTTACGTGACGTTGAAAAGACAATTTTTGATGCCTCCACAAATAGCTGCCGCGTCAACGCGCCACATCGCCTGCAGGCGGGAATCTATGGGTTGTAAAAACGGAGCGCAGCAAGCAGGAAAAAACTAACATGTTAGAGTGGAGGTTTTTCCTGTAACAGACCATGTGTTAACTTCTTCAATAAACCATTTTTAACCAATTTTTGAATCGTAGCCCCCACCTATGTACGTTTTTTCCTGCTACCTGTGCTCATGGAATCTTGCTTGATAATTCTACTTGAGGTACGCTGTGTATCCTGAAAAGCACCGCAATCGTGAGTTGTTACATTTGTACACAGGCAGTATACTAGGCTCTAGGGAGTGTAGCCATTTAGACAGCTGAGTTAGTGGGAGTGTAACAGACCAGCGTGTCCCCGTCACCCCAGGTCCCACAGAGGCTAGCTGTCCCACTCCCTACGTCCCCAAACCCTATCCTCCTCCCTGAGCCGTTCCTCCACGGCACAGTCCGCACGCCCAGGCTTATGCTCTGCGCGCGCACGCGCGCGGTTCCCTCACCGAGCGCGCGCGCTCCCGATCACGGGTTCCCTATCGAGGTACACACGCCCCTCGGCGTGCCTCCGTCACCCCTGCCCTTTCCCTACCTGGTTCCTCCGCTCCTCCTTCTCCTGTGCCGGGCGCCTCCTCCGCTGGACTTCCCCCAACGCTCTGGTGCACGCGCGGTGCGCACGCATAACAGTGTTACAGGAGGCGCGCGCACCCGCTCTAGTTATCTGCTCCCTCCACGCTCTGGCTTCGCCCCCCGTCGGTTGTAGGCAATAACTCTTGATTACCTCCCTGTCTCCTCCCCTGCTCTCACAGACCTATCCCTGCAAATACCCACTCAAACCTCTGCTCCTCCTTTCACTCCTATTGACCCTCCTTCCTTTATTACCCCACTCTGTCCTCTCAGTCCTTGCTCTGCATAGCTTTCCTGTAGCTCCTGTGTGTGCAGTGTCTATGCCTAGCTCCCATGTCTGTTCCAGCTCTGGTTCCTGTCCCTGCCTGTTTGGATTCCCTTGGTTTGAACTTGTGCACTGCTTTGGACTTGACTACGCTGCTATCTCCAACCCTTGAACCCTGGCTTTTGGACATCACTACGCTGCTCTCTCCAAACCCTGAACTCTGGCTCTTGGACATAGCCTTCCGACCTCTGGCGCCCCCGACTCAGCAAGTATAATGTTAACCCTTACTCTCCAGGCCCGGCAACGCTATTACCACACTCCGGGCACGCCCTCACTGCTGTGTGTGTTATACCCTTACCCACCTCAGTACTGTGGACTGGCTAGGTCTGCGGGCATACAGGCGTACAGGGAGCTGCATAAATACATTTCCTTTTTTCTCTCTGCCAGAGAGGATTGATACTTATTTCACTACCCAATTTATGAGCTATTTTCATATAGTGTGGCAATCTCTCACAGGTGCTAATAACCTAATTGGATACAAGGACAAACCCACTTATTTGGCTTAATATTGTGCCATTTATTCTATTTGAGATTTTGGGAGCACTGCTACTTGGGACTTTGTTCTATTTTTGCTTATTGCCTGCAGGCACGCAGGCACTTGGTTAACTGCAATAGCCAACTACGGTACAGTGCTTAACGGGCGCAAGTAAAGACTCCGTTACTATAAGCTCGGCCTTAGAATCGATGTATAAAAAAAAGTCTATTAGGGGGCACTGCTGGAGACCCCCATCCTCCCCCACCCACCCCCCCCACCGGCAGCAGCATGGCTCTCCCCAGAAAATCTGTGTGGAACCGCAGAGGGATCAGCTGGAGATCTCCATATTGCCCAGGAGCATGGCTCCGATTACAGCCCCTGGCTCCCCCCTCATCTGTGTGAAACTGCAGGAGGTGTAGAGGGAGCTCAACAAGATCAGACAATGTACTGTAAGTACCACATGAAGGAATGTAGTGCTGAGGATAAAGTTGTACTATAGTGTAGTGTGGATAAATGTATGCTATTGTCTGCAAGAGAAAAATAAATACATTTCTGCACATTTAATGTAGTGGTTTAATTCCCCCCCAATTTTTTTTTAAAATTAAATCAAGGGTGCGTCTTAGAATCGAGGAAATACGGTATTAAAGAGACACCTACGTGTCTACGGGTTGCAGACCTGTCTAAGACATGCAAATGAACATACAGTAATATTTACAGTTGCTTTATGCTTTACTGTGGAGGGTTTTTGTCACTTTTTTTACCCACCATAACCTTAATGACAGTGGTGATTACCTAGTCTAGTCTCAAACCTGCTAGCCATTAAGACCAGCCTCACACTGATGATACCCATCAAGGTTGAAACATGTATGTGAGTAGGTCTAATGGCTTTGCATCTCATCCCAGCCTCTGTTTAAAAGTTGTGTTTAAAACAGCATGCATTGGCTTGAGGATTGGCTTGTGTAATACGAGCTTGAGACAAAAGGTGGCACTGAGTGCTCATTTGCATGTCATTTCCCAGAATCCCTTGCTGCAGTGGATGCGCTGTATGCTGGCTGACAATGGGGAAAGACAGGGTTGCAGACCTGTCTAAGACATGCAAATGAACATACAGTAATATTTACAGTTGCTATATATATATATATATATATACAGTGTTTGACAAACCTATACATTTGCTCGCCCCGGGCGAGTGGATTTAACATCGTGGCGAGCTCCTATTGGCCCAAGCAGCACACGTTTGGTACTAGGTGGCGAGTAGATTTTTTTGTGTGGCGAATAGATTTTTTGGTGATTTGTCGACCACTGTGTGTATATATATATATATATATATACACACACACACACACACACAGGCCGCAGGATTTTGCTGATTTATATCCCCATCAATGAGCGTTTATGCACACACAGTCAGAGGTACACATAGAGGGTAAAGAGATCTGTCTTCAAGCAAGTTTATTGCAAGTCAAGTGAATAATATTGCATAGGTCTCATGGACTTTGAGCACTGATAATAGGGACTGATTCCTGCTTTTTCTGTATAACTATGACTTCCTCATGATTTTCCAGCAGGGTACATATTTGCAACCAGCATAAATTCCCAAAAGATACACAGAAGTTAAAGCAGCATTCCACCTAGTTTTTCAGTTTTCTTCTAATATTTTATATGTCAAGCATGGGGGTTTGCAAAACGGACTGGTGTGGGGGAGCAAAACGGACTGGTGTGGTGTGGGGGTGCAAAGCGGACTGTTGTAGTGTGGGGGGGGGGGCAAACCAAGTGAGGGGGGGGGAGGAGAGAAGGGGGGAGAAAGGAGAGAAGGGGGGGAGAAAGGAGAGAAGGGGGGGAGAAAGGAGAGAGGGGGGGAGAAAGGAGAGGGGGAGAAAGGAGAGAGGGGGGGGGAGAAAGCAGGGGGTTCATTAGAGCAAGTGCAATGCTAACTAGTAATACTAAATGCGTGCGCACCTTTTTCAAGATTAGCTCGGACGCAGTTGGGTTAGGGGGTTTAAGGTACATGCGCGACTATACAGTGGATAATGTGTGTTCATTGCTCCCCTTATTGCCAGGGACGCGATAGGGTTGTCAGGTTTTTTTTGTACATGCGCAGATGAGTATAGAGTATTTGCGCGCCCCTCCCCTCACTGCCAGGGACGCGATCGGGTTGTTATGGGCTTTTGGTACATGCGCATATGAGTAGAGATTGATCAAGTATGTGCACGCCCTTCCCCTCACTGCTAAGGATGCGATCGGGTTATTAGGGGTGAGTAGTACATGCACGGTGCCACTTAGCAGGACATCTGGGGTCATTGCACATGCGCGATTGAGCAGATTTGGATTTATTATGTGCGCACCCCTCCCCTCACTGCCAGGGACGCGATCGGGTTGTCAGGGGTGAGTAGCGCATGCGCGTCGCAATAGAGCAGGATATTTGGCTTGCCATGGATGCTGTCGGGTTGCCAGCGGCACGGCACAGGAGAGCATGTGTGGATATAGAGAGGTGAGTCTGTTAGGCTGGGAACACAGCACGATCAGGTAGAGCTAATGCGTGCACCTTCCCCTATTATTGTAGATCTTTACAAATAGATGTTCATGTACGTCCCTTTTTATGAACAACATGCCATGCTTTGTTGTGGTTACCACACACGCGATCGGGTTGACTAGTGACGTCATTACATGAACGACAGAGGTAGACTATGTGACCAATCGTGCAAGGTTTTAGATTAAGTTATTCGATTGGTATCAGCATGTTTCAGTGGCTGCAATATGTTGAGGGTTGGACCTGGGATGGTAATTTGGATTTCTCATTATTGTTTTCAGGTGATTCTATGTATGTGTTTAGGGGTATATAAGGGTGCTTGTATCAGTCTGTTGTGCACTGCCCTGAGGAAGGTCCCTCTACGAGGACCGAAACGTTGGCGGCCCTGTGTTTCATAATACACTTTTTTTCATCAACTTTGCGGTGTGCTGTCTTCTTTGGTCATCAGGATTCCCCTGGTTACCACACGTCTATCATTTACATATGGGACAAGCATCTGCCTACCAACTGAAACGTGAGTGCAAATCTCCATACCATGACTATATACACACACACACACACACACACACACACTCACACACACAAGCCCCCCCCCACCCGCAGGATTTTGCTGATTTATATCCCCATCAATGAGCGTTTATGCACACACAGTCAGAGGTACACATAGAGGCTAAAGAGATCTGTCTTCCAGGAAGTTTATTCAAGTCAAGTGAATAATATTGCATAGGTCTCATGGACTTTGAGCACTGATAATAGGGACTGATTCCTGCTTTTTCTGTATAACTATGACTTCCTCATGTTTTTCCAGCAGGGTACATATTTGCAACCAGCTAAATTCCCAAGAAGATACACAGAAGTTAAAGCAGCATTCCACCTAGTTTTTCAGTTTTCCTCTAATTTTTTATATGTCAAGCATGGGGGTTTGCAAAACGGACTGGTGTGGGGGAGCAAAACGGACTGGTGTGGTGTGGGGAGCAAAACGGACTAGTGTGCTGTGGGGGAGCAAAGCGGACTGTTGTGGTGTGGGGGGGGGGCAAACCAAGTGAGGGGGGGAAGGAGAGAAGGGGGGAGAAAGGAGAGAAGGGGGGGGGGAAAGTGAGAAGGGGGAGAAAGGAGAGAGGGGGGGAGAAAGGAGAGAGGGGGGGGAGAAGGAGAGAGGGGGGGAGAAAGGAGAGAAAGGGGGAAGAAAGGAGAGAGGGGGGGAGAAAGGAGAGAAGGGGGGAGTAGGAGAGAAGGGGGGGAGAAAGGAGAGAGGAGGGGAGAAAGGAGAGAAGGGTGGAGAAATGAGAGAAGGGGGTGAGAAAGGAGGGGAGAAAAAAGAGAAGGGGGGAGAAAGGAGAAGGGGGGGATAAAGGAGAGAAGGGGGGGAGAAAGGAGAGAAGGGGGGAGAAAGGAGGAGAAAGGAGAGAAGGGGGGAGGAGAAAGGAGAGGAGGGGGGGGAAGGAGAGAAGGGGGGGAGAAAGGAGAGAAGGGGGGGAGAAACAAGAGGGGGGAGAAAGGAGAGAGTGGGGGGGGGGGGGAAAGGAGAGAGGGGGGGGGAAGGAGAGAATGGGGGAGAAAGGAGAGAAGGGGGGAGAAAGGAGAGAAGGGGGGGGAGAAAGGAGAGGGGGAGAGAAAGGAGAGAAGGGAGGGAGAAAGTAGAGAAGGGGGGAGAAAGAAGAGAAGGGGAGAAAGTAGAGAAGGGGGGAGAAAGTAGAGAAGGGGGGGGGGAGAAAGGAGTGAAGGGGGGAGAAAGGAGAGAAGGGGGGGAGAAAGGAGGGAGAAAGGAGAGAAGGGGGGGGCAAAACGGACTGTTGTGGTGTGGGAGGGGGCAAACCAAGTGAGGGGGGGAAGGAGAGAAGGGGGGGAGAAAGGAGAGAAGGGGGGGAGAAAGGAGAGAAAGGGGGGAGAAAGGAGAGAAAGGAGAGAAGGGCGGAGAAAGGAGAGAAGGGGGGGAGAAAGGAGAGAAGGGGGGAGAAAGGAGAGAAGGGGGGGAGAAAGGAGAGAAGGGGGGGAGAAAGGAGAGAAGGAGGGGGGAGAAAGGAGAGAAGGAGGGGGGAGAAAGGAGAGAAGGGGGGGAGAAAGGAGAGAAGGGGGAGAGAAAGGAGAGGAGGGGGGAGAAAGGAGAGAAGGGGGGAGAGAAGGGGGGGAGAAAGGAGAGAAGGGGGGGGGAAGGAGAGAAGGGGGGAGAAAGGAGAGAAGGGGGGGAGAAAGGAGAGGGGGAGAGAAAGGAGAGAAGGGAGGGAGAAAGTAGAGAAGGGGGGAGAAAGTAGAGAAGGGGGGGAGAAAGGAGAGAAGGGGGAGAAAGTAGAGAAGGGGGGGAGAAAGGAGAGAAGGGGGGGAGAAAGGAGAGAAGGGGGGAGAAAGGGGGAGAAAGGAGAGAAGGGGGGGAGAAAGGAGAGAAGGGGGGGAGAAAGGAGAGAAGGGGGGGAAAGGAGAGAAGGGGGGAGAAAGCAGAGAAGGGGGGAGAAAGGAGAGAAGGGGGGAGAAAGGAGAGAAGGGGGGAGAAAGGAGAGAAGGGGGGGAGAAAGGAGAGAAGGGGGGAGAAAGGAGAGAAGGGGGGGGAGAAAGGAGAAAAGGGGGAGAAAGGAGAGAAGGGGGGGAGAAAAGAGAGAAGGGGGAGAAAGGAGAGAAGGGGGGAGAAAGGAGAGAAGGGGGGCAGAAAGGAGATAAGGGGGGAGAAAGGAGAGAAGGGGGAGAAAGGAGAGATGGGGAGAAAGGAGAGAAGGGGAGGAGAAAGGAGAGAAGGGGGAGTAGGAGAGAAGGGGGGGAGAAAGTAGAGAAGGGGGGAGAAAGTAGAGAAGGGGGGGAGAAAGTAGAGAAGGGGGGGAGAAAGTAGAGAAGGGGGGAGAAAGGAGAGATGGGGGGGAGAAAGGAGAGAAGGGGGGAGAAAGTAGGGGAGAAAGGGGGGAGAAAGGAGAAGGGGGGGAGAAAGGAGAGAAGGGGGGAGAAAGGAGAGAAGGGGGGATAAAGGAGAGAAGGAGGGGGAGAAAGGAGGGGAGAAAGGGGGGAGAAAGGAGAGAAGGGGGAGAAAGGAGAGAAGGGGGGGAAGGAGAGAAGGGGGGGAGAAAGGAGAGAGGGGGGGAGAAAGGAGAGAAGGGGAGGAGAAAGGAGAGACGGGGGGAGAAAGGAGAGAAGGGGGGGGAGAAAGGAGAGAAGGCGGGGGGGGGGGGGGGAGAATGGAGAGAAGGGGGGGGAGAAAGGAGAGAAGGGGGGGGGGAGAAAGGTGAGAAAGGCTAGAAGGGGGGAGAAAGGAGAGAAGGGGGGGAGAAAGGTGAGAAGGGGGGGAGAAAGGTGAGAAGGGGGGGAGAAAGGAGAGAAGGGGGGGAGAAAGGAGAGAAGGGGGGAGAGAAAGGAGAGAAGGGGGAGTAGGAGAGAAGGGGGGAGAAAGGAGGGGAGAAAGGAGAAGGGGGGGAGAAAGGAGAGAAGGGGGGGAGAAAGGAGAAGGGGGGAGAAAGGAGAGAAGGGGGGAGAAAGGAGAGGAGGGGGAGAAAGGAGAGGAGGGGGAGAAAGGAGAGAAGGAGGGGAGAAAGGAGAGAAGGGGGGAGAAGGAGAGAAGGGGGAGAAAGGAGAGAAGGGGGGGAGAAAGGAGAGAAGGGGGGGGGAGAAAGGAGAGAAGGGGGGAGAAAGGAGAGAAGGGGGGGAGAAAGGAGAGAAGGGGGAGAAAGGAGAGAAGGGGGGGAGATAGGAGAGACGGGGGAGAAAGGAGAGAAGGGGGGGAGATAGGAGAGACGGGGGAGAAAGGAGAGAAGGGGGGGGAGAAAGGAGAGAATGGGGGGAGAAAGGAGAGAAGGGGGGGAGAAAGGAGAGAAGGGGGGGGGAGAAGGAGAGAGAGGGGGGATAAAGGAAAGAAGGGGGGGAGAAAGGAGGGGAGAAAGGAGAGAAGGGGGAGAAAGGAGAGAAGGGGGAGGAGAAAGGAGAGAGGGGGAAGGAGAGAAGGGGGAGAAAGGAGAGAAGGGGGGGAGAAAGGAGAGAGAGAAAAGAGGGGGGAGAAGGAGAGAGTGGGGGGGGGGGGGAGAAAGGAGAGAGTGGGGGGGGGGGGAGAAAGGAGAGAGGGGGAGGGCAAGCAGACTGGTGTGGGGGGGGGGGGGGGCAAAACGGACTGTTGTGGTGTGGGAGGGGGCAAAACGGACTGTTGTGGTGTGGGAGGGGGCAAACCAAG